>NC_048417.1:19507754-19533716 GCF_013103735.1 Etheostoma cragini | reverse complement strand
TTCACGTGCTTTGATTAAGTGAACAACAGATTTCTTTTGTGGTCAACAGTCTGACAAATATTTTCCCTCTTGATACAGCTTGGTGCAACATCTGTACTTTGTTTGTTGGAAGCCACACACTTTGTTACATATGTACCTGCAAATATGTGTTAATGACGCACGCGTGTCATTGAAATTGAATTGCCTCAAGAATGGATGTGTAAATGATGACCAGTGAATAAGACTGAGATAAACTACTGATCCCTAAAAAAGTGGCTATGACTGTTATTACACATGCCCTATACAATATAGAATCAACACGATGGCGTATGGGACTATGTCAGAAAAACTGGGTGGCATGTGGTGCCAACTTCACACTTTTCCCATAAATGTTTAAAATGTGTGCAATGGTGACCTGGTAAAATGTAGTTGTCAGTGTGGCCGTGCATTAGGCCGACGAGGGGGAAAGAAAACCAGCCCAGTAGGACTATAAATCAATTCCATCCAACTCACCTTTCCTTCAACTTCATAGAAGAGCTCAGTTTCCTTAACTTTGAAGGCATCCGAGAACATCTCATCATCTGGGGGAATAAAAACAGTCACGCTCGATGAACACAAAGCAAATCCTATGGCTCCCATCTGGTTGGGCCATGAACTAGAAGCTAACTTCACGTAACGTTATATACGGGACCGCAGGCTTAACGTTACATTCCTCCGTTGTAACTTAATTAACTCATGTTTTTATCTTCATCTGGAACTATCGTTAGTGATAAAATACCGAGGAAGCCGCGCGGTAGCTAACGCTAGAAAAATCTGCCACTCAGACCCCCCCCCCCCCCATAAATACAGATGCCGTTATCGTTAGCATCTAACGCTATATGATGTTGAACGCCATGTATACTTCATTATTTTATCACGACTAACGTCACAATTCTATCATTGTATCGTATCATATAGCCCCCTGCAATGAGCTTCCAGTTATCGTAGGGCACACTGTCGTCCCAGTTATAGCCAACGTATTGGTAACGCTTGTTGAACCATGGCCAACGCTAACCGGCCCGAGCACCGTTCGACAGGGTGGCTAACACTGGCACACTTTCTGCTTAGTTAGAGTTCTGGTTAGCATGTGGCTAGCGCTAGCTTCCAGACGACGACAACACGAGTTAGCTAGCTAGTTAGCTAACCTGCCGGACCAACTCTCTCCTATAACATGACAGACAAAATATCCGTCACGACTATGAGACTACCTAATAAACACGAAAGACTACACTGAACATGACTTACTGCTGATGATGCACCTGTAGATGATCATTTTGCTGCTTTGTTGTTAAACCTTCAGAGACAGAGCGCAGGCCTGCCGCCCTAACAGAACTGGAGAGGAAAAAGACCGATGGGGCCGCGAGGCGCCGCATTTACATCCTGCCGACGTCATCGTGGGATGGTCTCTGCCTCTGACCTCTGCTGCCCCTTTAACATGTGGCCGAAAGTGGTACTACACTTACCTAACATATCGATTCATCTTTCTACTAGAAAAAGCCAATTCTGCCAGGAGAGAAAAAAAGATTAAAGGTATGATATGCTTACTTTCTCATAATTTAGATTTACCTTGAGTATTTTCATTTTTATCACATTTGACTAAATTGTGTTTTTCTTTTGCTGTTGTAAATGGGCCTGTATTATTTCAGACTGTAGAGTAGTTACAAGTCAAGGATGTAACTACTCTTCATTTACATTGTCTGCAAAATGTATTTCACAACATGAAGGCCCGAACACTTATACCTCCAGTGAACTACGGAAGCCTCCATTCATTGAGTTTATGGCTTAAAAATAGTCATGATATATTGAGTTTAGAAATACAATCAGCCTATAAAACCAGCGTTGACCAATTGTCTCAAAACATTGCTATAGTTTAAGAACGATTATTCTGGTTGAGCTGCTAACTGCACATGCCCGTACAAAGACAGCAACCTGTGATGAGATGTTTAGACTGTAAACTGTGACAATGCATATTTTGTGTTTTTGTTTCTATAAGCAGGGACAAACATAACCCATTTTAAAGGAAATCTTTCAAACAGCCACTCATTACTTGTAAAGCAACTTTATTTCTCTTTTATCAGCATATTTTGAAACAAGCACCGTTTCAACTTTGATTATCTCAAACTAAAATTGTAAAATCCAAACCAGATGTTATGTCATCATCTAGCCACTCTCTGTCCACAGGGCAACACAGTGAGATGATTTAAGTATTTGCAGGCAATTATCTGCACATTGTGAAAAATCCACTTACAAAAGAAAGAAAAGAAAAATATAATAATAAAAAAAAAAAAAATCACAATCACTGGGGGAGCCCTACAGTAAAAAGTAGACAGAGGCAGCATTTGGAGAGAAGGTAAGGGCACGGTTACAATCTGTGCATTCAACTAACAACCTCACCTTTCAGTTATAGTTAAGACTTCCTCAAATAGGAAAACAAATACAAGAGTGAAGCTTATGAAGAGGAACAGCACATTCAGATTGAGCACATGCAGGACAAAAGAACAAAAAAACATAAAAAAAAAAAAAAAGTAGTCCATGTACAATTATAAACACAAAAACATTTATTGACAGATGTTTATAAAGATGCAAATGCCTTCTCCCGCAGACTACACAACGCTTACCATCTGTCATTATGTTAGAAGGACAGCAATATAACTCCTCCTTCAAGGCTACTGGAGCCCATTTTCTATGATGAAGGGTCTTGATCAGTAGTCCTGTGATCAGTGTATAATTCTTAGATGACTAATGGATTCAGTTTTAGTAGGAGGGTATGCACTGCACAGGGAACACATCATTATCCAAAATCTTGACCACAACTTTAGAGCTTAAACCTAGCTGCAAATGTTGAACTTAACATTTAAAAAGCTACAGCTGTCCACAGTCTGTGATGACGAGTTTCTTTGTGGGCAAGCCTTTCTTTGTGCCAAACTCTCCCATCTGTAGCACCACATCCATGCCTTCCCGAACCCAGCCGAAAGCCACGTGTTTGAAGTCCAAATGTTCGGCTTTCTTCAGGGTGATAAAGAATTGTGAGTTGTTGGTGTCACGTCCGCGATTGGCCATTGACAGAATGCCCGGGCCTGTGTGCCGAACATCGAAGTTCTCATCTTCAAACTTGCTGCCGTAGATGGACTTTCCACCTGTGCCATCACTGTTGGTGATGTCTCCACCCTAAAAGACCAGTGGGGAACCTGTTAGTGATGTTCTCTACACATAGGACAAACAATTAAGAAACTAGCAAGCTGTACTAAAAGTGAAAGCCCTAGTGCTGAATGCTCATGCCCTCAACTAAACCACCACTGAACCAGATCAGACTGTGGCCCCATTTTCCTGTTGTCCAGTAGGGTTGTCACGATACCAAATATTGTCAGTGCTGTCTAACGCCATGTAGTGGAAGCTAATCACAGGAGATGTTTTACCACTGAACTATAATTAGTATACATACTTTTGATCTCTTATTTTGTGAAAACCCAAAGTTTTCACCCCACTGCTGATGATGAGGATGATCATGTTAGATGACTAATCTTGATAATCGCCTCACCTGACACATGAAGTCCGGTATGACTCTATGAAAGATGGAGTTGCCAAGCCCAAAGCCTTTCTCGCCAGTACAGAGAGCCCGGAAGTTCTCTGCTGTCTTGGGGACTAAATGGGAGAAAAGCTCTATGGTGATAGTGCCCAGTGGTTGGCCATCGGCTGCCACTTTGAGGAACACCTGGGGGTTATTGTCTTTGGAGTGCTCTTGAACTCTGGACATCTGTGGTGAGGAGATATACGAGGCATCCCCCTCAACTTGGCCTAAGCGGCTCTGACACTCACAGAAGGTCTTCTTAAAGGATTCAGCTATTTCAGGGGTTTTGAACTTGGCCGCCAGCTGCTCCACTATGCCGTCGCCATCTGGAAAAACAGAAGGAAAGACAAAACATTATCAGCAAGAGGTCTGCTTGAAAGCAATGATACACATTAAGCAAAGTAATACATGGCTAATGCTGGTCTTTAAAATCCTTCATTTGATTCAAAACTATGCAAAACCTGCTTTTTGTTATATTCATGCACAAAGAAAGTCAGACAAAGGGTATTTCAAAAAAGGTTATCAGTGTCAAGACTATAAGTGTGTTGTCACTACAAGATGCTTCTGCAATGGCTAGTTAATGATCATCAGAGTAACAAAACTAAGAACAGACATTGGTTTTACATCAACACCAGACATGTACCTGAGTAGTCCGTGGCAGTCCAGATCAGTGCGTTCGCTGAGGCGTTCATGGGTTTGAGTTCCATCGCCTGTGTGATCGTGTGGTTGGCACAAACCCTCAGCACCTGCTCTCTTCTCATCAGGATACGGTAGAAGCGTTTGGTTGGGTGGAAGAGGATCTTGAGGTCACCGACGCCACGCTCCTTCCACTGGGAGAGGTCCCGGTCCCATCGGTACAGCCTGGCGCGCTCTTTGAATAGGATTTCCTCATCCTCCTCTCCAGACTTTGTCTCCACCTGAGAGAGAATCAATTAGTTAAAGATTAAGTGTGTCCCTGTAACTCATTCATTAAACTTCAATTTAATGTCTTAAAAAAACAAAAATATGTGAGCTCAGCAAGGTACCTCTGGTAGTGACACTATTGGCTCAAAGTGAATGTCCGCATTATTAGAAGAATCCTCTTCATCACTGCCCTCCTCACCGCTGTTTTTTGGTGCTGAGGTCACTGCGGTCCCAAATACTGTTGCTCCAGCATTTGCCCACGAGAAGTTGGAGTCAGCTATACAAGAGAACCAATAAATATGTAATGAAATATAATTTTCTTACACTGTATTGGTAACACACTAAGATAGGTAGTTGTCAAAAAGACCATCTTCAGAAAATAATGTTGAAGCCAACCTTGCGTTCCAAATGCATATGTGTCCGTGTTTTGGGCCAAATCAGCAAAGGAGAAGCCTCCGAAAGAGTTGAAGCCAAAGTTGGAGTCTGAGTGGGGAAGGAATAAAGCTTTCATCAAATACTAAATTAAATGATTTAAAGAAAAATTATTCCTCTCATTATTTATGCAGGATTCCAACCGATTGTTGCTGAGATTTGTTTATGAAGCTGGCAGGAACAACATTTTAACTGTTCATCAATGTAACTGTACCACACACACACACGTATAAAAGGTGATTCATACCTTCACTAGCTGTAGTAGCAGTAAAAGCTGCAGTCCCTGTGTTGGACTCTGGCTCTGGGCTCTTTTTAGTTGACAGATCAATGGGAAAGCTGCTTCTTGGAGCTTCACTCTGAGTCTCTTTTAGCTGGTCTGAGGTCTGCTGCTCCGGCGTAGACGTGCAGCCTGCAGCCTCCGTGGCGCCTGGAGCGGCCTCCGTGGCCCCTGGAGCGGCCTCCGTGGCCCCTGGAGCGGCCTCCGTGGCCCCTGGAGCGGCCTCCGTGGCGCCTGGAGCGGCCTCCGTGGCCCCTGGAGCGGCCTCCGTGGCCCCTGGAGCGGCCTCCGTGGCCCCTGGAGCGGCCTCCGTGGCGCCTGGAGCGGCCTCCGTGGCGCCTGGAGCGGCCGCCGTGGCGCCTGGAGCGGCCGCCGTGGCGCCTGGAGCGGCCGCCGTGGCGCCTGGAGCGGCCTCCGTGGCGCCTGGAGCGGCCTCCGTGGCGCCTGGAGCGGCCTCCGTGGCGCCTGGAGCGGCCTCCGTGGCGCCTGGAGCGGCCTCCGTGTAGCTGGATGACAGGCCTGATGTTGGCTCCTCTGGGGCTACAGCTGGACGGCTGGAGGCCTTTTCAGCTTGGTTTAGCTGGGCTCCCTGAAACAATTAAGGAAATAAACTACAATAATACTGAGGTTCTCTTGAAGCTACATTAGCAAAAAGACTGCAACTGGTTAAACAATCTCAAAGTTAAACCAAATACACCAACTGCTTAAGCCAAAAAAAGAAAATAAATTGAATGAAATCATTTCCTGTTTAGTTGCCATAGTATGTTGGATGAGTGAACTTTGAGATATCCAAATAATAGGAATACAATGACTTCTCACCTATGCCGTATTCATTATGTTTTAATGACGTGGTAAGCACATTGATAAGAGTAGAAAACATTCTTCAATGAAGACTCTGTAGATCTCCATGTTTACCCTGTTTAATCTAGTTTTAAATGCTTATTTGATATGCAATATTTTCTGTATTAGCGCCTTTGTTAAGTGTTAAGTGTCCGTTACCAGGTCTTGCTGTGCCTTGCGGACTTCTGTCTCAAAGTCTTCAGACTTGTCATGGTCCGGGTCACTGTCGGTGGTGCTCAGGCCACAGAAGAAGTTGGGTGGAAGCTGGAGGCTTCTGGCCTTCTCTTCCTCCTCCGGCGTTGGCTTTTTCTCCCACACCACCTGGCAGTCTGGCTCTGAATACAGTACACACAAGTTTAGGGCTAGGGAATGACTAGCAGGCAAAGTGAGCATTACTTTTGACAAAGTCCACATACTTTGCCACGTCATCAATAGTGTATTAAAATAATTTTATCTATTGCAGCCCTGAAAAAAATGTCTGAGAAATGAATCAAAACAAAAGTAAGGGCGAGTAATTGGTTAAAATTGTGTGCCTGACAGGATATAAGATACATACCATCACCACAAGCTGCAGCCTCTCTCTCAGAAGGATCAAGGTAGAGCTTTCCATTCAAGGCTTTTACTGCTGATTCAAAGTCTTCATCTGAAAATATAAAACAAATTCAACATATATCACCCGTAGATAACCTTTTTTTGCGATCAAGTAAGATGTTGCTGGCTTGGTGAATTGACAAGAGAAGGGTTGAACAGGGTGAGATAACACTGGTCCGACCCTGGTCATTGGTGTGAAAGAGGTATACTAGGATGTGTGTGGTTGTATTTTGGTTTGATAAATTTACAAACCATGAGAATACAATGTGTAGAAAACGCTAAAAGAAAATTTGCAAAATGAAGTAACAATTAAAACTGAATGAGTCCTACAAGTCTACTAGTTACCACGTTCACTTAAACACACTTTCGTACTTCTCTGTAGGTCTTACCGTCAGTTTGATCATCGCTGGTGTAGCCTGGTTCATTCTGGTAGCAGAAGAAGGTGAGAGGCAGCAGGAGTTTCCTGGCTAAAGCTGCCTGTTCAGCAGTGGGCTCCCTGACATACACAACCTCCACCTCTGAGTCCTCATCCAACCTTGCATCGTCTCCCTCTGCCTGAGGTGGTCCTACGACAGACAGAAACAATAGTCAGCCAAGGGAGGAACTGCTTAGAAGAAACAAGAAATGAAGCTGCTTTGTTCCCTTCATAACCACAGGTGTTAGTTCCACACACACAAATTCATGCACAGCAAAAATGAATTGCATGCAGTTTATTTACAAATGTGCGAGACAAGTTTCATAAAGACAACATTTCTGTATACATATTTCTCACTGTTTTTCATTTTATTTGACAGCTTTACTGTAGGACACATAGTACCGCAGCATTAAATTGCATAAATACCTGAACTTAAACTCCAATTAGCCTTTGCTGAGGACAGTGCACTTCTCAGAATTACATTTCATGCTGTTGCTACACATCCTGCACTAAAAATGGCACGTGTGACGTTTGCACTGTGCCTTTCTCTGAGGGATAGCTCTCCAGAGGAATCTTCTCAGCTCACCTTTCAAATAACATGAACTTTAACTGATGGGTCTCCTGTTGGTATCCAAAACTCTAGCTTAGTTTGTAATATGCTTACTGGTCATTAACCATTACCAAATGTTATTGCATTACCATAATCCATATCCGGCTTGCTCGATCTATCAAATATTTTAAGCCCCTATGAACTAAAGCACAGTAAAAGATCTACCAATTCTTCTTCAATCTAGATTCAAGACTCAGATAAGAAAAGTTCTAAAAACTCGACCATTGCTTTTTGCAAGGTGAAAGAAAAAAAAAGTTATTTTTAGTAGAATAAAAAATAAAGCTAAAAAATAAATATAGAATAATTTAGACAAAGATATCAAACTGAGAATTTCATTAGGAAATAGTTATATGTAATTAAGATGATAAATCATATTGTTTTACCCCTCAGCCATAATAAAAGGGGCTTGGAGAAACCGATTCTAAAGATAATACAGATTTAAATGTAGAGATTAAAAGGTCACATGACATGGTAATTTTGGGATGCTTTCATATAGGTTAAATAATTAATAAAGTTCTTTGTAGAATAAAAACTGCACATCACACTGGACATGCACAAACATTAGCTTTAATATTTTATTTTCCTCACTCCGTGCATCCAGGTTATTTCTGTCTAGTCATAAGGGCCAGCCAGGTGACAGCTGAAAAGTGTTAACACACACTGCAGTGATTAGAGTACCTGGGGGTTCAAATTGGGTGGTTGATGTGCTGGTCCAAAAAGCCATTGGGTTATCTTTGAAAAGCCTAAAATCCAGTCCTAAAGGATGATGGGTTTTTGGGCGAAGAAAAACTAATTGTGAGGCTTGTATGATAATCATAAAACATGTCCAAAAAGTGTTAAGATTAAGGAAAATGTGTGGTGTGTGTGTATGTATGTATAGATAGATAGATAGATAGAGAGAAAGAGTTTGTGCATGCAGGGTGTGCAACATATGTTTACTAAAAAACTGCCCATAGATAATTTACTGTATACAACTTTACTAAAAACAGAATATCTTAATATAATGGAACCAAATAATAAAGCAATATATTTGTTTATGATGTATATCTAGTAGCTACATGGGGAGGAAATCGGAAATCAGGAATTTTAATGAAAACTCTGTCCGAAATACTTCCGAGAAGGGTCTTGGCTCGGTTAACTAAGAAGTTGATGTAGCAATGAGATGCAGATGAAACAAGACAAGTAAAACTCAAACAAAAACCGTTGTGATACGTCGTGTGAAAAAAAAAGGGGGAAAGATAATTAAATATATAGTACATATATTAAGATACATATATACACTTTACCTTTCTCTGGAACTTTGAATGCAGGTGAAGCCTTGGCAAGATGTCCAGAATCTTTGGCTTTTGAACCGGATCCAGATTCCTCTGTCTCAGAGTGTGATTTAGGAGAGCCAAAAAACTTCTGAAGGCTTTTAGTGCCAAAGACAAACTTAGGGGGTGACACCACAGTCTTTGAGGGGTTGACTGGACTTGGAGACCCAGCGGCACCTGGCTTACTTTCGGGTGAAAGCTCTGTACGTTCCTTTGTTGTCTCTTCCAGAACAGCTATGGCTGCCTTCCCACACACAGGTGTAGCAGTCTGTGCTGATGCTGTAGGTCCACTGTCTTGAGGTGTGGCAACCCTGGCTGTCACTTGAGTCATGAGTTCCTCTTTTTCTTGGGCAATCTTGGCCTCTTCAAATACCCGTTTGAATGCATTTGCAGTGTCCTGCAGCTTGAATCTCACAGCCAACTGCTCAATGTTACCCTCTGCTACTTCAGCAAAGTCAAAGGCACTCCAGACCCAGGCCTTCTCTGCACCTTTCATGGGTTCCAGTTTCATGGCTGCTGTGATCCTGTGGTTAGCACAGATCTTTAGTACTTGGTCTCTCCTCATTATCAACCTGACTCGTTTGGTGTCATAATTCTGTAAGACCTTGAGATCTCCAATACCCCTCTCCTTCCACTGACCCAGTTCCTTATCATAGCGATACAGTTTGGCCCTGTGATTGAAAACCACCTGCTCATTTTCCTCTCCTGTAGAAATCTCCACCAGATCAGGCAAGGGGACCACAGGTTCAAAGTACTGGCCATCCCTCTCTTCATCCTGGGTTACATCCTGCTCATCAGTACCCACTGAGGCTCTGCTTAGGTCAAGCTTAGCAGGAGACTTGGAGGGGCTGATGCCAGGTTGAAAACTGAAGTTGAATCCACCAGTGGATTCTCCAAAGCGGAAAAGGTTCTTTCTCAGGGGACTGCTGGCCATAGGAGAGGCATAAACTGATGAGTCAGCAGTATCATCTAAAGCCTCTTCTCTTAGGTCGTAGTTATCCCACTCCAAGGTGGGGCCGGTGGTTTCACAGTGAGACTTGATTACAAGATTTGAAACATTGCTGGATGTCGTAATGTCTCCCTGGCTATCATCATCTTTGATCTTGGTTTTCTTGTCTGTCAAAAACGATTTCAGATCTTTTAAACCAGACTTCATTTCCTCTGCTTTCTGAATGAGGCGTGCTGTTCTGCCTGAGTCAACAAGCTTGTGGGGGGTTTGTAGGGGGATGTCCAAGAGAAGTCTCTGACACTCTTCAAACTTCTCCTTAAACTCCTCAGCAAGCTCTCGGCTTTTAAACTTAGCAGCCAACTGTTCAAGTTTAGCATCTCCATCAGAGAAGTCATTGGCCAGCCAAATCCATGCTTTGTCTGAGCCTGCCAGGGGCTTAAGATTCATGGTTGTGGTGATCCAGTGGTTGGCACATACCTTCAGAACTTGCTCTCTTCTCATCAGCACCCTTAGCCTTCCATTAGAGTGGTTTTTTAGGAATTTAAGTAGTCCTACACCACGCTCTTTCCACTGACTGGTGTCCAAGTCAAATCTGAAAAGTTTGACTCGTTGAGAATAAAGAACCTGTTCATCCTCCTCCCCTGTCACCAAGTCTACCCTATCAGGCATCTGGACCACTGGTTCAAACTGGATGTCATCATTTTCCTCTGTTTTATACATGTCGTCTTCCTCCAGCTCATTTGTGGCAACTGTCTTGGTGGGGGTTAAGAACACCTGCTCACCAGCCCCAGAGAAACCTTGGAAATTGGGGTTGTCTTGGCCATACTGGAAGTCTCCTTTAGAGGACTTTGCCAAGTCTGCAAAACTGAACAAACTGTTTTTTCCAGTAATTAATGGGTTTTGGTCATGCTTGGTTTGGCCCTCTGACACATTTTCTTTCTCCTTGTGTTTGTCAGCTATGCTTTTTAGAAAACTGGAGGCTGACCCTGATGGAGAGGGTTGATAATCAGTTGAGGGAGTTTCTTGAGCAGAGTCCTGAATGCCAAACTTAAAGCCACCAGCTGGAATGGGCATTGAGAAAGAGAAGCCTGAAGCACTTGTGCTACTAGATCCGGACTGAGGAGATTCAAACTTAAAAGAAGGAGCTGAGCTTTTCTCTTTTTTTTGACCAAACTGAAAAGTACTGCCAGTTTCAAAAGGCATTGTAAATCCAGTTCCAGCAGGCTGGCTTAATGAGCTCTTGTTTCCAAATGTAAAGCTGAACGTTGAGGCTGAGGGAGCTGTGCTGGCTGTGCTTTTAGAATTGGGGTTTGGTGCTTGACAGGCCACACACTTATTGGCAGAGGCATCGTTTCTCACCAGACAAGTGTCACAATCCCATTCCCCATGCTTCTTGGAAAATAAGGCTTCTAATGAGGGAGCATGTGGGGAACAGCAGGAAACACATTCAGTAGCAGATGCATTATTTCTGACCAGGCAGGCATTGCAGTCCCACTGCCCATCCTTTTTTGGCAAATCAGCCCCTAATTCTGACACTGCTGGCACATTTGATGTTACTGGAGCCCCCTCTGTTGATTTAACCACAGGGTTGCGGGTTCCACAGGCAACACAATTTTCAGCAGAGGCTTCATTTCTTACTTCACATACATCGCAGTCCCACTGCCCGGGCTTCTTGCTAAACTGGGCACCAAACCCAGTGCCAACATCAGATAAAAAGGATGACTCTGGTACATCTGCAGCTGGTGCAGTTGCAGATGTTTTAGATGAGGCTTCAAGAGCTTTACAAGCAACACAACTGTCTGCAGAAGCCTCATTCCTTCCTTTGCATACATCACAGTCCCATTGCCCAGGCTTCTTGCCAAACTGAGCCCCAAGAACAGAACCAAACGCACTGGTTACTGCGTCAACAGGTTTTGAGGTGCTAGTGCCAAATGTAAAGGAGGAAGGTTTACCTCCAAAAGCACCAAATCCAGTAAATGTAGAGCCAGAACTACTGGGTTTTGTTGAATCAGTCCCAAATTTGAAAGTAAAGAGACTGGCTTTTGTTTCACCAGAAGCCTTAATGTCTGGCTTGGATGAAGAATTTGGATTTGCACTTTGACAAGCGGCACACTGCATATCCATGGGTTTGTTTCTTACACAGCACACAGTGCATTCCCATTCCCCATCTTTAAGCGCAAACTGGGCTGCCAGGGATTCAGAACCTTTTAAGCTTTCGTCTTTCTTCTCCTGTTGATCATGCTTTTCTGTTGATTTGAGCACTATTTCCTTGGCTTCCTCAAACTTAGCTTTGAAAAGTGATGCCTCATCTGCTGTTTTGAAGCGAATGGCCAGCTGTTCAGGCTTAGGTGCTTCATCTGCATAATCAATGGCATTCCAGACCCAGGATTTGTCAGAACCAGCATTTGGTTTCAGTAGCATATCGGAATTGATGTAGTGGTTTGCACAGATCTTAAGGACCTGTTCCCTTCTCATTAGGAGGCGGACCTTCCCTTTAGCGCTGTGTTTTAGGATTTTAACATTGCCAATGCCCCGCTCTTTCCACTCTTTTGTGTCTGTGTCAAATCGATACAGCTTGGCCCGGTTGCAAAACATTTCCTCCTCCTCTTCCTCACCCGTTTTCACATCTACTTTATCAGGAAGGGGTACAATAGGTTCAAAGTGAGGACCATCTTCATCCTCCTCAACATGAGTGCTGTCATTGTCGCTCTCTGCTGCTCTGTCTGGTTCTGCTGCAGATGTGGCAACCCCAAACACTGGCTTGGAAACATCTCCAAATTTAAATGGCTGCTCCACCTTTTCAAAAACACTTCCTGTGCTCGTTGCAGAATCAGCAAAGGAGAAACCAGTAACACTTTTACTGCCAAAGGTGAAGATGCCGGTTTGGCTGGGGGGCTGCTCTTGGGCTACAGGCTTCTCTGGGACAGTATCTGTTTTAGTGGGGATGTCTGACGTAAGAAGACCAAGCAGACTTTCACTGTGCTTGACCTGGGAAGCTGGAAAAGTGAAATCTCCATCATTGGATTTAAAGTTGGAGGTGAATTTAAAAGACGCTGAAGGTGTTGACTGGGCGCCTACCCCTGCTCCAAAACTAGGCACTTTGGGGATTTCAACCGGTGCCTGCTGGCTAAAGGAGAGCTTTCCAAAGTCCATAGGCTTCCCCTCAATGCACTTTGGTGGCTGAACAGGGACTACAGATGGCTTGGTGAAGTAGCCGGGTTCAGGCAGGGGAGGGTTAGTGGTTTGTTGGGTTACACTTTGCCCATAATATTCTTCACTATATGGGGAAAGAAGGCTCGTGGCTGGTGATTCAAACCGAAGAGGGGCACCAAAAACCTGTTCTTGAGGAGGGTATATGCAGGCTGGGGCAGTCTGCAATGGAGGAGTATGAGTGGGCTGCTGAAAGGCATACATATGCTGCTGAGGTGGCATACGGTTCATACTATACATTGGGCCCTGTGTAAAGAGAAAAAAAAAATCAAAAAAAAAAATCAAATGCCATTTGATATACTCTGAAGAAGTTTATTATTGTGAACTAGTGTTAAACAGTGGTAATTACCTTAGTGGGGGTTACATTTGCTGCTGTGCGCAGGAGATACTGAGAGTTATAAGCTGGAGACTGGTTGTAGTACACAGAGGGGGCTGTAGTGGCAACTTAAAAAAAGATAGAAATGTATAATATGTAAGATAGAAATTTATTTATAAAAAATGTATAAACTATATAGACAAAATTATGGCACTATACATTTAACATTCTTTGGTTCTTGTAGTGTGCTGACCTGTTAGGGGGGCCCCATGGTAGGACTGGACTGGGGTAAAAGGCTCCTGTAGGCCTTCCGCTCCGTAACTCTCCCCATACATCTTGTGATGCGGTGAGCCTGCGTTTCCTGAAGAGTTGTGTCTCAGATCATGAACCTCATTCTGCAAAACATGGATCTTAATGAGAGGTGACTCAATTTGACATATTTACAGAATATAAAACTAACACTAAAAGTAGAATAAGTAGTAGGGATGAAAAAATAAATCAATACAGCATAGTGTCGCAATATTTTCAATCGCAATATTTTCAGTCGCAATACTGTATCGATACACAGGCGCCAAGTATCCATCTTTTATTATAAATGTGTTGGTCACTTTGTCTGCTTGACAATCCCATTTTGCTATAATAAAATTGAAGTGAGATGAACAAACAGAGAAATTTATCTTTTTAGATAAAACGGATGTTGACAGTTTCCTTTTGGAGACATTTTTGAAATTGGGAAAGATTAGAAGTTGGGAAAAAAAGTTATAAATTGCAATATATCGTAGAATATTGCAATATGTTTAAAATCACAAAATTGTATAGTGACATAAGTATCGTGATGATATCGTATCGTGTCTGGGGATTCCCACCCCTAATAAGTAGAATATAACCATCATATACCGAGTCATTGTGTTAATTATGGTAAATGGAAAAATAGCAGGAATATTTCTATTAATAGACGATTATTTGTAATTTACTCTGTTTTCTAAAGACAATTTATCACATGTGAGTAATTCTAATCCCAAGTTCCCATTTCATTGCTTTGTTATTTTAGAATCAGTGTAACCTACATCTATTTCCATCAGTACAACAACACAAGTCTAACAAACTCACCACTCTACTGCTTTATGGTTCTTTCTTAAGCTTTTAACACTCTTCTCACATACTAATGTGTTCCTTCTAAGTGGAATCAGTGTGAAATTCTGTGGAATAAAAATGTGTTTGATCTCTTATCCTGACCTTGAGTGCTTCAACTTGCTGACACAGCATTTGGAGGATACTTTTCTGGTCTTCCACCCAATGAGGTGGTACCTTGGGAGAAATCTGAACAGGAGAAATAATTGATTATATATATTATTATTTATTGATTATTTATTGGTTATTGATTATTTATTGGTTATTGATTATATATATACACACACACACACACACACACACACACACACACTTTTCATGTCCAAGACATATCTTACGGTCTTCTGAAGGAGAACCAATAACATGAACCTACCAGGTGTCTTTTGGAAGGAGAGATGATGCTTTTGTTAGGCGAGGGAGTGGAAAACTTTATGTGGGTTATGGTGGCAGAGTTGTCTGTGGGATGAGCAGGACTGGAGTGGGCCAGTCCTCCTCGACCCTCCACCTCCTTCTCCTCCTCTTCATCCATAGCGTCCCCACTCTCGCCCAGCTGCTGGTTCACTTCATTCAGGAGGTCCACAACTTCCTCCATGGAGACAGGCAGCTGGGACATGAGTGTAATACATGGTTATACAGCTGCAGAATTGTTCACATTAAAAAGTAAAAGTAAATTAGGCTTACCCTCTCAATGTCATCTGCATTAGCATTGTAGATCTTGGAGAGGTAGGTCCTAAACTTTCTCAGAAAAGTGATGCACCTGTCTTGGGTCTCCTCAACCCCGTTACTGGCCTCCTCTGATAGCCGTTGGTAGATCTACCAAAGAAACACAGCACATTAGAGAAAGTTAAAGCTGCAATGAATGAGAATAGAGGTTATAAACTGTTTTTAAACCTGTAAACAAAAATCCTCTTTAGTGCACATCTAAAGCAATGATTATACAGGGACAGCTATTGGTTAATTTGAATGGTAAAGGGAACTTATATCAATTATATTGTAAAGAACTGTATGACTTACCTGTGCCAAGTGCCAGATGGAGGACATGTTATCAATGGTTTCCAACGTAGCGATTGCCTCCTCTGTTTTTCCTTCAATGTCAAGGAGTACCGCATATGCTATCTTGGCTTCCTCTTCATAGCCCTTAACAGAAGACATCTGAAAAAGAACATGGCAATTAACACATTCAATTTGCAAGCCAACTTGGTACAACTTTAACTCTTCATGCCTACTTATTAGGTATGCTAATAAACACTTCTTCTTCTGATAGCCAACCCTTATGTGTTATAATAATAGGTTCCGCGTACGCGGATAGCCGCACGCGCACGCACGCAAACACGCACATTTGCTGGCAGAACCAATAAGCAGAGTCCCCGATCACAATGTGTAATGTGTAAAACTAAAAACAAACAGTATTGACCTGAATATCTTTGGAGGGAAAGTGCATGAAGAGGGGGTCAAGAGGTTCTGGTATACTGCGTCTGTTTTTGATCTTTTCCAACAGTGGAAGAACAACTTTCCAGTAGTGGACACTGCGGCCGATGTACTCCTTCTGGTCGTAGTAAGAATTCACTCCATCACCCTGGGTTATTAAACAAAGGTTGCTCAGCATCAAGAAGAGAAAGTGAGTCTGCCACATTAGCTTAATGCAAGACAGTCATTAACAAGGTAAGACAAACACTTTATGCACTTTTGACACAAGCAGTTTCTTCAGCTGTTACAAATTCTACAATGAAACAAGTGGACACATAGTCAAAGAACCAGCACATGTGGCTGTTTGGACATCATATTCTTGACAGCATTTAACAGTTGCAGGGTAAGTAACAGAAAGTAGCAGGTGGAAAGGCATGTGCCTATGTGCAGTTATGTGGAAAGTTGCCGAGTATTCCATGTGTTAATTTTCATGCCTTGCTGCACGTCTATGTGTAAACAATTGCTACCTACAACTGAGCTGGAATCCCTTCTAGCTAATCATCTTAGTCATCTTATTGATACATTCATGTTCATGCAGCACATTCAACTGTCCATCACGCATTGTTGTGATTTCCTTTTGTGCCAAGACAGTTCTAAAGAGCAGTTATGCTTTTATGCACATTACCCAATTATTAAAAATTGTGAAAGCATTATGCAGTTCATAAAGGCAAATAAATAATGTGTGTAATTTAACTTGATGATTTAGTTATCAATTACAACTTAAGTGAGCAAATGAAGTGTTTGATTTTGGCATATTGTAAAAACAAAGCAGTTAAGCAACTATATCAGAATCGGATATCCCCTGTAACTCCCATCTGCTCATCAAGCAACTCCAGCTAAGGTCAATACCAAAAGATTGAAAAGGCATCCTTTTTTTAGTGTGTGCATGTGGCTGTGTATGTACCGTCTGGCTAAGACACTGCGCCCAGTTGATGGCCAGCGCTGGTTGGAGCCCATGTTTCTCTCCAGCCCTCAGAGTGCTCAGTCCATGCTGCACAATCATCCGCAGTTTGGCTGACACGCCAGGACTACATGGAGACACACAAAAAGAAGACAGGAGAAAAAACTGAATACTAGGTAGGGCTGCACAATATGGCCAAAATGATAATCATGATTATTTTTGCATTAAATCCAAACGGTGACATCCAAGATTTAGCCACCCGATGTCCATAATTTATTACGTTTTTGCTCATTTCTGCTGCTAGCTCCGTGCTACTATCTCCGGTAAATCTAATGCAATGCATACATGATGCATTGCATTAATTTACAGATGTATAGGCACATGTTATGCCTTATACGGGCAAGAGCAAAGAGTATACAGTGGGAAAGACAACAATCCTCCAAGTCAAACTACTCTAATGTGATCAAAGATAGTATATATTCATGTTCCATTTTATTTTATTTAAGGTCCTACAACCACTATTAACATTCAAGTGACCTCACTGCAGCAAAAATAATTTAATAGCCCAGTTTGTCCGGAAAAAAATGATGTCCTTATCTTGACTGTGAACGGGGTTGCTGTTTTACAAGCATTTTTAGAAAATAAAACCAGACGGACAAAGAATTGTAAAAAAGACTTTTAGGTTTTTGAGGGTTAACAAAGCTAAAATGCCAAAAAAATTGTTTCATTCTTATTATTTCAAAGTGTTTTACTGTAGAGTATTCCAACAGTGGGAAGTACAGTCTGCCTCTAAAGCTACGAGCCAGGGCTACAGACTAACTTTTTGCCTTGGCTGCACTGGTGCGCCTAACTTTTTGCCTTGCCTCACAGTTAACGCCACTATTTTCAGGTCACCTTTTTATCTTGCACCATATACATTCATATATATTACGTAAATGATTTTAAACAAGAATAAGGTGTAGGTAAATACTTTTTATTTGAAGCACAATTATAATTTAAAAAATAATATTAATATATAATAAGTGCTTCACTGAGTTGTATAACTAACACATTTGAGCAAAATAGAAAGTGCTACTGTTTAAAAGTGCGTCCCTGAACTGAGACCTGACATTTCATGGCTCAATGTCTTAAGCTGGTCCCCCCCAGCTGTCACATGCCCCTCACATGGCCAACGCCTGTAAATTGGCCTTCTTCCCTTGGATAAACCAGCTTGCCACACTCCCTTTCAATCCTCCAAATTCCTTAAGCCCACTAAAGTGGGCTAAATGTTCCGTTTCAAGTCAGCAGCCACTTTTCACAAGCTCTTTTTGTTAAAATAGATTGAGATTAAAATAAAATGCAAAGACAGGGTTTCCTCCCCTGTTTGATAATATACAGCTGCAACACATGTAAATGAAACTTATCTGAAATAAATATATATAAAAAAAGTATATCTCTGAAAAAGAGATTTTCTTTACGTGTTTTCAACAACAATAACAGACTAAAAGAGATAGGGAGAAAAGATGAGTGCGATGGACTGAAGCTTATGCTGCTCACAGAGGGACAGCTGACCATTATCAATGGTTCCAGCACAGGTTGATGGCAGGTCAGCGGAGTTACTCACTTGAAATGTCTGTATCGTCACTGCGTTGCTTTGTTATGACCTATGATATTCTGGCCATGGGTCACATCTCAGGTACAGCAGGCTCCATCTTACATGCTATTATTCTACGAACTGAAGTTAGCATTCAATAACTTCTGTGTTTTTCATTGTGGCGGCCGCAATAGCAGAGTTACCAGAGGAAACACTGGTACAAATACAGGTTGGCCTCTCATGCTTCCTCTTGGCATGCTCAGCGTTAGAGGACGGCATTGTGTTCAACATAAACAGCTTCAACACATCGCGAGTCTCCTCGAAATCAGACACGAGGTGCAATTCAGGGATGTGTGGCCTACCTTGAAATAATGCAAGTGTTTTGTTTTAAATGTCCTCTCACTTTAACAGCTCATACTTTGGAAAATATACTGTATGTTTTTTTAACACTAGATTTACTCACGCTGCTCGTTTGTGAATGAGGCTGTAAATGGCATCCCACCACTCCCTCTGTCTGTCTGTGGTCAAGAGGCGAAGGAGAGGAAGTGGGAGGCAGCGTGGCTCATAAAGCTGTTGTTGCTGCTGGTTCACTCCACTGCTAATCTTCGCTGTCTCCTGGAGCTGACAGTGGCTACAGAACACCACACCATATAAAAACACCTGGATGGAGTAAGACAGTAAAAAGAAAGACAGTTTTACAGTTTGTTAGAAATGTTGTAATTTATTAAAAAAAAAGTAGTGCTGTCAAACGCTTCAAATATTTAATCGCAATTAATTGTCACATTTTTATCAATTCTAAATGTCCCTTATTTCTTTTTGTCCCCTTATTTTTTCTCATTTTAATGCTCTTATCAACATGTTTACGTGCTTCTTTGTTCAAATGTTTTTGTTATTGAAAACAACATTGGCATATAGCCTGCTGTAGGCTACATTCTCACTTGGAACAAATCTTTCACATAGTGTAACACTAACATCTATAAAAGTGTGAAAAAATACTTTGACAAGGGCGACTAGTTGTTGCAACAACATGTGAATAAAAACTAAAAAGTTTGCAAGGCCAAAAAGAACGTTAACCTTGTAATAAAAAAACAAAACAGCCAAAGCCGATAATATGGGTTTGCGTTAACGCCGTTAATAAAGTGTTTAACTAACAGCACTTTGAAAAAGTAATGCTCTGTCTTAAAAACACATTACATGAAACTGCTTCTTACATCTGAGGAAGAATGAAAAAAAGACCATTTTCCAACTAACTTGTATGTGACCTTGGGACAACAAATCCTACATTCTATTGTGAGTTTAATCTTGCTAGAAAAAAAGGTTGTGTATTTTTTATCGTATAAATACAGTTTCCTGTTATTTCACACCTCCAAATGCATAATTAAAATATTCTTTTATACATTTTGTAACATTCTTGGCGTGTGCTAAACATTGAAGATGAGTGAAAAACTGCTAACTTCCTCACAAAGCTTCATCTTGTGTAATGTGTTCCCACCAAACCATCTTACGTGGCTCCACCTACCTCCAGGTCGAGCAGGCAGATGGACTCTGGTGCGTTGGTGTCCAGTTTGGAGGTTTCCAGAGTAAGCCTAGGAAAGAGCTGTTGTAGCCAGTCCCGCAAGGCTGGTCTTTGGGCCAGAAGGGTCCACTGTAGTCCCAACCAGCTTAGATGTTGCAAGTCACCAGCATGAAGCAGGATGGAGCCTACAGATGAGGCATCAAAGTTATTACTGACCAACACATATATAATAAAAGATTGATATTTGGCATTTGTGTTTTATTACAGTATTGCCATAGAAAATATCACAATATTATGCTGAGACAGGGACTTTGGCATGAAGGTGATAATGAAGTACCTCAGCAGAAAAAAGACAGGATGACTGACTGATACTGCCTGATGACTGACAAATCTTTTGAATATACATTTTTTCTAAACTTTTTGATGTCAGGAATTATTTAATTTATATAGTTATAATAAAATATATAATATAATAATTATTATATAATAATAATTAAATATAATATATAATGAATATATTTAATTATAACTGTTCTGAATTGAAATTCACTAAGGCTGACACAGGAAATGTATAGCTAATATGCATACTTCATTATTTGTTTATCTATCTCAAGTCATATTATCATCGCAATATTAAACAATGTTATAGCACATTGCAGATTCTCCTTATTTCGTGCCGGCCTATGTAGGAGTACTTACAATATCAAAAATGTTGCTTGTTTGCAGAAAAATCTTTTGGTGCCAAAGACTTATGAGTTATTCAGAGTAAACAGTACTGTGCTGCACTTTTAGTTGATCTGTCAGGCATTATATTCTGTACACCACAACAGCTTTTACAAAGACGAAATATGGGGTTTAACTAAATGGCAAATAATTGGTTAGGAAGTGTAAATTGGAAATAGCACTGTAAATTGAAGCCTTATGTTCATTATGTAAACAATGTGTTCTTTTAGTTTCTATCTCTACAACTGATTTACATTGTGGAATTACACATTTAGTTCCTAATTAAACAATAATTCATACAGAGGGACTCTATAAAAACAACTAAGTACAAAAATAACTGCAACTGTTAAATAAATGTGGAGCTGAATAAAACACAAAACAAAAAACAAAACTGAAGCGATTTTTAGGCTACTTAAGTGCTCAAGCAGATTATTGGTTTTGTACCAGCGTCCCATTTGGCGAGTTGGGAGAGCTCTGGAGCCATTGCGTTAATGGAACGAATGTCATCATTGGCAATAAAGGAAGATCGAGTGGAGGCTTGTGGTCCAAACAGGAGTTCAAACAGAGAGTCCTGACCACTAGGGTTCCCAAACGCCTCCACCACCTACGCAGAAAAAACTTAAAATGATGTTTCTAAACATATAAATGAAACATGAGTTTATCAGTGCTATCTATGTCTGATATGATGCAAAACATTAGCAATGTTAGTGTTTGACTATAAAGACAAAGCAATAGTGCATAATTGTGTTTTGACAGTATGGTATGCACCTGTAGTGTAAATCTCAGTTTAACACAAACTACAAAATTAAATTATTCCAATCAATTTACTACATTGCGCTTTGGTGATGTAGTTTCCACTCCATCTTAAAAAGGCTAAAACCTTTAAATAAACTGAAAAAGAACACATGGACAAACCTCTCTGATCAAGGTAGAAGAATCAGTGCTCAGATTTAGCAACATGTGACCGGCCTGACTCTGTCGATCATTGGCCAGCAGCTCCAGAAGCTGTGGGGATGACTGGTCTCTTTTGGTCACTTTAGCTTTTGGTCTGGGCACCTGGTGGAAGTCCCACCCAAAAAAACAAAACATCAAAAAAGGAAACTAAGAAACTTAAATTACAACGACTGCATAACTGTTCATACAAGGCAACTGTCAAGACTTTAAATAGTTCAGAAAGAGAGATAAAACATCTATATCAAAGCAGAGTAAATTAATGAAAAAGAAAATAACCTAAAAAATGATCACATTTGTTACATGTTTCTACTTTCCATCTTAAAAGAGAATCAGCATTAACCAATAGATTTAATTTATGAATGACTCTGGTAACAGGCAAGCCTCATTTCTGATCAATTGGCTGGTTATTGTGTCAGTACCTGGTATGCCAGCAGGTAGCATAGTGCAGACAGGTCAATGATGGCCCTCCAGGTCTGTAGGTGATTCTGAGCCAGTTTCAACAGCAGCGTGGCAGCATGCAGGTAAAGGTGACCTCTCATCTCCACAAATGCCTCAAGAAGATCGTCTGTGTGGCGGCCCGCAATGCTGCTCAAAGTCTGCATAGCTTGGTCAAAACTGCACACAAAAACACAGTTTAATGTCTGGCAATTTCCTGCAGTGGTTTAGATGCTTCAGTGGAATTAATGGAAACAAATGTAAAGGTGAGGAAAAAACATTTAAAAATCAAAATCACCAGGTTATGCTTTGTAAAATCAACTGTACCATCAACATGCCCTGGATTTATTTCAGTTACCCAGCTTCACCAAACCTGACAACTGCGGCTCCGCATAACCTGTGTCACGATGGTGGTTATCAACTAGTTCAATCAAACCAGGGTTTCCCAAACCAGCAAAGCACGTTCATATAAATGCGGCGGTGTCAAAAATCGAAATCACCAGGTTATGCTTTGTAAAATCAACTGCACCAAATTAAATTTGTCCTGATTTGTAATAAATAGTAAGATGGTTCTTTTAAGACACCTTCTAGGATCAAGATGTAAACCAAAGTCTTGTTTACATCCATGTTTGTAACAATTGCTTGTCTAGATGTTCAGCACACTAATTCTATAAAAATGTTTAATGCAAAGACATGTTTTTGTCTTGTGTAAGCGCAGACATGTTGACTTAAAACAATATTGTGAACAGAATGCAAGGATGTAAAAATACAATATACGTACAGAAGCCGGGGTTGGGAGAAATACAGCTTGTCGAAAAAGGTATGTGCGCAAACACCCTAGGACCTCAACATGACCTACCTTGTGAGCGCATCAAGGCTGGGCTGCATATTGCCCTCAGACAGTGTGATTCTCAGCAGACTGCAATGGGCCAATAGCAGCTCTCTTTGTAGACGCCGACACATGTTCTCATTAGTAGAGACACTGGGTTGAGCAAGATACTCCTGCAACAAATGACACCAATTTTAGTTTTTATTATTTTCAAGTTAAACAAGTTAGATTCATGATATGAAAACAGAACATCATAGAAGCTTTCAAAAACGCAAACTTGTCAATTAAACCGTACACTACCCTACTTTAATGCTGACCTGCAGTGTGCGCACCACCACTGTGTACCAGTCCAGGCTGTGGCTCAGTATGCCCCTTTTCTCAGCAGCCAGGCAATGCTTAACAGCTTCATCCAGCCGTCCGTCCTGACAGAACAGCTGAACCAGCTTCACGTTCACGTGAGCATCAGCTGGCCTCACTGCCAGCTCAGCCTGAAGGAGGTCGAACAACCGGTTCCATCCCGGCTGACCCTGACGGCTCAACAAACGCTCCTACATAAAGAGGCACAGATAAACCAATGAGTGATACATACTAGCCTGTAATGTAGGCTGCCATTAGTTGAAAGAGTGGCATAAGATGAATTCAACAGTTGTTGCTGATACAGTGAATAAAGGAGGTCTTACTGAAGATACGTAAGGAATGGAGCCTCACCTTTAGGTTGAAGACAGCAGGGTTCCCTGGCAGCAGCTTAGCAGCTTTCTCTACCCAAAACTCTGCTCTGCTGTCACATTCCTGCTTACTAACCAGTAACTCAGCCACCTTCAGCACAAGGTCCCTCTGGGCAGGGTTCAAGTCCACTGACCGCTGCAAACACACATAGGAGTTGCCGGCAAACAAGTGACAGTTTTTACAAAAGCCTGCTAAAACATGCTTGCTAAAACAAAGAAAGATTGGTAGGATGGCTACTTGTACTATTCCACAGACAAGTCTAATGAAGTTAGTGAATAATCATGATGAATAGAAAGTCTAAGGCAGGGTTAACATAGCCTCAGGCGATACAGCAAAAACACAAGTCTTCTCATAGATTTTGAATGGGGGTAGTGCGTTTAGGCTGCAGTGGTGAGGGCCACAGGGGGTCCCAAAAAATCTTCAACGTTTGGAGAAACGCAACCTGAAATCAACCTGAGGTGGCCAATCATGTAATTGGCGGTCAGGCTTCTCAGTGAAGTGCCAAGGAGTTGTGAATAAACTGACCGTTCCCTGCAACAAGCTCCAGCACAAAGCACAGATGCTAGTCTCTTTATCAGTGAGATGAAGCTGCCTTTACGTGCAGTTGAAAATGGCGAGATCATAAAGACAATCTGACGGAAATTGAGAATTGTAAAATAACTTGGTCCAGTGACTCGCCGCAGGGTTGTGTGGTGGTTGGACTGTCTCTTGAATGGCCCAGTTGTGACACGTCTTGTTGTGTTCTATAAACCCCCAATGTAGCACAAGTAGACCTTATATTATACAATTACTGTTTTCTGTCAGATCGTTTAGAGATCTTGGCGTTTCCGAACACACTTGCAGACAGCTTCAATTGTTGCTGTTAGCTGTTACACAAACTCATGAGCCCTGGACAACGAAGCAAGATTTAATGTATTGCGTTTCGCCTGTACAACCGTGTCTGTATTCTTCATATTTAAGTAGATTTATAGTTTGCTCTTCTTAGGTAAAATATGCTGCTCTGGTAGATGTTTGTAATTGGTCACTATGTGCTAACACCGCCATTTTGTATGTGAATGTGCTTTGCTGGATTGGGAAACCCTGGTTTGATTGAACTAGTTGATAACCAACATTTTTGTTAAGTTGTCTGGATTTGATATTCTCTCACTGAAGCTTATCAGTTATTTTGGGCAGCTGCCTATCAATTCTTGAAGGTCAGGTGAGGTGAGTAAACGTGCATTTAAGAAAACAATGGGCATTATATTCTCGCTTTGATGGATCTACTGCACCTCAAACCAAAGTTGTAGTTGCAACTTTCATATTTTACAAAATCAACACCAAAGAATGAAGGAAAATATCTAAACCATGATGATGTTGCTATCGAAAATGGTCAGCAGATTGACTCCTACTTTTTATTTAACCCATTTGAATTGGTGTAACTTATATAAATCAATTTAACATTTCATGACTTTTTATTGTTTATAATTCTCAAGCTTATTGCTGGTACTTTGTTGCTTTCTAAATCCAATGTGTTGTGAAACAGAACAAAAACCCTGTCTATAAATACTTAAAGATTACATTGTACATCTGTGTATCAGAGTTGATAAACGTAGTCGATTCAAGCATAGAAAAACACTAATTAAGTCTTGGCCATAATTAGTGGGCACCCCCATCCTGATCTGACCACTATTAAATAAGATACTGTACATCATTCTGTACTTTTTGGGTACCGACCAAATTACTTTGGTACTACCAAGACGTTTCACATTAAATCAAACTAAATTTAAATACCTGGGAGGACATAAGCACAACTGTCCTCTCCGCGTGACAGGCTGGAGGTTGTAGAGCAAGGCCACTTTATTTCTATAGCACATTTCAGCAGCATGCAATTTAAAGTAGTTTACATAAAACTTGAAATGGCAGTTAAAAAAGAAATAGGAAATAAAATGGGCTAAAATAGAATAGGATAAAAATACAAGAATTAAAAAGTGAAGTGTAAATGTTGTACATAAATGACATATTCTAAGTAAATACATTAAATAGGTTTAGAATTATTTTTTGTTATTACAAAAGGGAAAGTCCCAAAAAAAGGTACCATTGGGAACCGGAACTGTACCGCTAATAAAGTAAACGGTAACCAAGCCCGCCCGCCCACTTTTCCCAGTGACATGTTCTGCTTACCTTATAACATCCGACTGCCTTGTTGACATCTCCTTCTCTCTCATAGAGCTGTCCAAGGAATTTGTGTGCTTTCGGATCCCTCTCCTGGACTTTGAGGTACTCCGA
>NC_048417.1:19487754-19505254 GCF_013103735.1 Etheostoma cragini | reverse complement strand
ATTCTGTCTTCATTAGCTAAGGTTTAGATAAGCTAGAGTAAGTTACTTCTACATGTATGTGTATTGCATTTCATTAAACGCCCTTTTATCTCTATATCCGTGTTCGGGCTGTATGCACCAAAGTGGGGCTGTCTACAACAACTACTCAACCCATGTTACTAATCTGGTATTTCTGTTAAAATCCAAACATGTTGCTTTAAGTATAGAACAATTAAGCCAAGGCTGGTAAACATTTACAAAGCATAACCAAATAAAATAATATTGCATAGGCCTAATTGTTGCCTAATGGTTATTTAACCATAAGAATAACAATAACACCTGTAAATTCTAAACCTGCTAGAGATGTCACGTTACACTCAGAGGGGTGAGAAATTGTAAATCAAAAATATTACTACATGCACACTGTAGCATTGACATAAAATGTTTATTAAGATGAGTTGACAAAAAACCTTAGATATATTAATATAGCTTTCTATTCAAGTCCAAAACATGCACTTTGGTGTGTTAACATGAATAAATATTGTTACAAGCATTGCAAAGATAAAATACAGTATAAGAGCAGTGTCGGTGTAGAGTCATCTCGGTTGGCCAAGTAGTAAGATATCAAATAAAACTACCCAATGGACTTTTTTCCGTTGAGCTGAAGTTAGAAGATAGTTCTACTTCGATAACATAAGAAAGTTTGTGGCACAGGTAGTGAAATTCCCAGTAACATAGGCTTTTTTATTTCCATAAAATAGTGGAATGTGTTTTCCTTTGAAACTACTATATAAAAGATAAGCATTCTATGGTAAAATACTGCTCTACTACTCTTTCCCATTCCAAACAGTACATGTTTTTTCCTAAGAGGGTCTGAGCCCTGCGCATATCGGTACACCTCTCTACCTCTTTAAGAGGATCACTTTCTCTGGATTACAAACAGAAGACACACATGTTCTCTAACATCTAACATTTCTCCAACATCCGGTCTCTGCACATGCCACAAGCCATCAGGCTGCAAGACCCAGAGTTACCAGTTGTTATGCAATAAATCTTGTTTCTGTAAAGCGTATTATGTTCAGTATTTGTTGACAGCATCGCCAAGGTTTGCTTAATCGCTATGGTAATGTTCAAGCTGCAGTTATGTTGTGAAAGTGGACTGCATTACTTTGAATGATGTTTCTGATATCCACCCTCATGTATTTTCTGTAAATCAGAATAGATAAAACTTTTTTTGCTTTTGTATTGGATTAAATTTGATTGTAATAGTGAACCTAATGAACTGGTAACTCAGAGTAAATACCAGTTTACATAGAGATTGTTTCACACATAAAATACATAGCACCTAAGAAGGCAATTCAACATACTGGCGATGATGGTTGAGTCCATCACTGTAGCATTAAGGAGGCTACAGTATGTCAATAGACCATAGATGCAAAAAGAAATTCTAACTTCATAGAGCTAAACATATTTAATATTTAAGAAAATACTCATTATTAAAACAAAACATGATGGTGGAAAACAGGAAATATTAAAGATACTATGTACACATTCAATAAAATTGTATTTTGCTCAACTGTCTTTGGGTTTACTCCAATATTATACAAGAGTATCGGTAACATACGTCAAACAGAGGGCACATGGCTTGGAATCACGAGACAAGTTGACAAGCAGAACCGCTTGTCAACACACATTTTTTTTTATTCTCAAGTTTTTATGTTCTTTTAAAGCTCAAATGTCATTTTAAAATACAGAACCATAATCATATGTGTTTATGTTGAATACACATAATTAAATAAGGCAAGCATGTGAAAAAGTAAACAGTGTGATATTTGAGCCAAAAGGCACTAGACAGGTTCATGTTAAACCCACTGACTGACTGGCCAACAATATCTCTGTTGGCCCATCTGTCAGTTTCAGGCTCATGAAATGATCAAAAAGTAGAGTGTTCTGCTGAAATAACTAACCTATATTTAACATACCAATAAAAACATGCAAATGCTGTCTTATACGATTGTCAATTCTGGAAATGTGTGGCCACCTTGGGGTCTCAGCTGCTTGTCCCTCCCTCCAGCTGCCCAGCTGTGTGTGTTTACTTGCGGGCAACAGATTCAGACAGCTTCTTCAGTCTCTTCTTCAGCTCCAGAGGGAATTTCTCATAGCACTTCTTACACACTGGCTTCATGTCAAACTCCACAAACTTGTTCCTGTGGAAAAGAGAGTTACAGCCAATGTTGTTAGATGCCATGTCTACTAGCATGAACAATGTCCTAGTATCTTACTGGTTTGAAATCATGCATTTAATATACTTACAAAACAGTTCATTGTAAATTGAAAAGCTGATGTGCATGTATTATGGAGGCAAAAAAATTATTTGAGCATTTTAAGATATTTGTTATTTTCATCACCAACTGAATGAAGTAGGTACAATGTGCTCTAAATGAGTTTTGGTTGTTGTCTGTTATTAAAAGAAGCCCCCCCCGCCAGCTGTCCTGAACAACTTTTGCTACCAAAGAAGATATTCGCTGGCAGGAGCAGGGCATGTGTTAAACCCAGTGGGACCTCTGCACTACCACAGTTGGGGCCGGAAAGCTGGCAGAAGTGATTAAAGCTTTACCCTTTATGCCCAGACAGTCCGGGGGACCTAGAAAACAATGCATACCCTTTACCACATGACTGATCTGATTTGCCTGTTTGCATTGCAGAGTTTACCAGAGTAGCAGCCTTAATCCTGAACAGTGTTGGCTTGGTGGAGACCATGTACACATTTCTAGTTTTAGGTCACTCAAATATTTTCAGTCTGTGAATACTCACCTACTAAATGTCTGATGTCATCATAAGGCTTGAAAGCCACATGCACTAAGTATAACAGTGATATGAAAGAGACAATGTGGTATGGAGCATGTTTGAAATTTTTATAAAATGAATGTATGAAAAACTGCAAAATCATTGAAAAAGGAAAGAAAGATGGTAACTGACCAAAGGAAGAACAGTGGAAGAGATGAGAAAAAACAAAGAGAGGATCACAGACACATGGGTATCAATTTCTTCTTCTTGTCTTTTGAGTCACGTTCACGCTTGGCCAGCCGGCGTTTCATGTCGTCCGGCAGCCGTTCATAGCAGTGCTTACACACCGGCTTTAGATCCACCTCCACAAACTTATCCCTGACGGAGCAGGGAGGAGGGGGAGATGGTGAAGGGTTTGAAAGAGGAGGAAGATGAGGAAGGGCAGTTAGAGAGGAGGAGGAGAAAGATAGTGGGGAGAAAAGAATAGAAGAGAGAAGAAGGATGAGAAGGAAAATAGAAAAGGTAGGAGAAGGAGAGAAGAAAGTTGGAGAGGCCAGAGTAAGGAAAAGTGCAGCAAGAGACGCACATAAGAGGACAAGGGATGATGAAAGGGAGGAGTGGTGGAGAAACAAGTCCACAAAGATACAGGATTATAAGAGAAATGTGAAACATCAGAAATGAACAGTATGGAAAAACAGACAGTCAACAGCAGCAAATAGATGCAGGGTAGTTTTGAAAAGAGACAAACAAAGAGCGAGCTTGGAATTCACATGTGAATCTTCGTCTTCAGAGATTATCACTAATATCAAACAAGTACACAAGCTAGGCTAAAATGTGTGGATTAAGTGGCACCAGGGTGTCTCTTTTAAACTTGGGTTTTACTTACTTGAGGGTGAGCTTGGTGTTGCAGGTAGAGCAGGCAAAACAGTTGACACACCAAGCCTTGTTAAGGGCAGAAACCACTGAAAAAATAGAAGAAAAAAACACTGTCACATGAGGCACTGTTCCAGATTACGTCACATGACTAAAGTTAAATGGATTTGGTTTAGTCTAAAATTCAGAATCTCATTTTCAAGGGAAATTGTGAGGCAAGAAATTTGCACACAATGTATAGGTCACAATAAACTTAATGTCACTTAAAAGAGAGGTATAAGATAAAAGGGGCTCTAATAAACACAAATGTTAACAGAGCAGAAGCACAATGCGTGACAAATGGCCACTCCACATATAAACCATTTAAATAAGTTTTCTCACCATCTCCTTCAATAACACGATTGCAGTGGTAGCAAACATCTCCAAACAGCTGAGTATGAGGAAGGGAGAGAAGACAGAGTTGTGAGCAATAGAGTGACGCATATTATGAGTTCTGAAATTCTGCGACACAGTGCAGTGCTGTCTTTATCGTGGCTTATGCTGTATAATGTGCTGTATTAAGAAAACAACAACATGCAAACAAATACAGGCTACAGAGGCATTTTGCAAACTTTCCTGGAACAGAAGTATTGTGTTCAAAAAACTTCTAACACTAGGTTAAGTCCTTACATTAAGTCCCCCCCCCCAGATGTATAGGATATTTAATTAAAGGCAATACATAGCACAGCATGTTTCAATTTATATCTGTGTGCTCAACATAAATGTTCCTAATACTGTTGGGTGTTACCTGGTTATAGTGGGTTTCACAGTAGGCCAAGCCCTTGCGTTCGTAGTGACGGTGTCCCAGGAAGGGTTTCTCACACTTAGCACACACAAAATGCTGCAAACAAAACCACGGCCGAGCACACATGGTTAGAACAGCGTCAGTCACTACATTATCAAATTCAGACTGGGTTACAGGCAGCAGCACAGTCTGGCTTAGACATTATCTGGTCAGACCACAACCAGATCAGTTTAGTCCAGATGTCCTGTTACTGCGTCCAAGCAGGATACAAAAATCGAGCTGTACTAATCCTCTAAACAGACAAATAAGAAATTAATAGTAAGGTATTACAGAAATTAAATGGACAAATATAATATTTATTAATAACAATATTTCAAAAATATATAGTGCAGTATAAATATAGAGTTAGGAATTTATTTTAGGTAACTAATTTGAAAATAGGATTTGACTTTGATACAAAGGTTTCTGAGAATCTGGCCTGTAGATCATGCTCTGGACCAAAGTGATGGACAGACAGAAAGACACCAATTGGTGAACTATTAGTATAACCCTTGAATGGAGGCTGGGACATTCTAGCCAGGCAGGAAGTGAGACACGGGGCAGCAATCACTATCACGCCGATCCTTAATCCCCTCACCATGTCAAAGTGTCTTTCACAATAGGCATGACCACCTCGCTCATAAAATGGGTGGCCCTGAAATGGGCGCTCACACACAGTGCACACATGATGCTACATGTGGAGGAAAGAAGACAGGAACAATGGCCATGAAATGTGAATAGACAACAGATCAAATGAAGATAGGTGGGGGGGATGACGCCATAGAGAATATATTACAGACGGTTCATGGAGGAATGATGTATACAGCTCAGAGATGGAGCTCATTGAACATAACTGTAGAGATAAAGCTGGGAAAAGTATGAGTCACACATATTGCATTTCACCAGGGAAACTATTAAATAAATATTGTAAATATTTGGTACCTTAGAGACTGAGTACTAATCATTTCAAACAGAACACGTACACTATATTATCTAACATGTACATACATCTGAAACCAATATTGACACCTAATCAACAAACAAATGAAAACAATCACAACTTCACCTTCTTGAGTGTGACTGTGAATCCAGTGTGGATATTTAAGTAGTGTCTGCTAAACTTCATTTAACCGAGGTTGTTTTCATAAGTTGAACAACGTACCTCCACATGCCACTGCTTGCCCATGGCATTAACCACACGACCCTCGATGGGTCTCCTACAGGCCCCGCAGATGGGTACACCCATCTTGTCATGGCAGGGCAGACAGTAGAGCTCTCCCTTCAGCTCTCTGGCATCAGCCGTCAGCTCCTTACTACAGAGAAAGAGGTCAACATCACAAGATCAGCTCTTCTTTCACCATAGCATGTAAACACTTTCCATTGTAACTCGCTTAAACACATTCTACGGATTTTTATGCAAACAATAAGGTATATTGTTTACAAAAATTAAGAAAATAACAATGATTGTGAAGTTGGAACTAGCTTTTTTTGAAGAAGAAAACACAACCTAGTAGGTGTACATTTAATTGCAATTGCATAGTTTTTCCACCAGAGAGCAGTCTTTGGTCCGTCATGTTGTGGCTGATTAAAAGTACCGTGTGATGTGTTGAGTATTTGTCTGCATAGACTATGCACTTGTAACCTTTTTTGTTGGCTTTCTAAAGTTTTCATGATTAGAATATTGTATTAGTGAATTAGAGTTGCAACCAACTTTTATGTAATGATAATCATAGATGATCTGTCTCATCTCAAAATATTCAATACACAGAATTCTAGCATCCAAGTCTGCTTAAACCTGGAAGCATCATGACTGCATAACAAATGAATTGTGATCCTGTCATGGAATTAAAAGATATCTATCTGTAAGTTTGAGGCATTTTCAGAACTATTCATAACCTGACGCAGCTTGCACCCACTATCTACTGTAGCATATGGTCCTCCCACCACCTTCATGCCCTGAATAACTTGTGAGACTGTCACAGCTAAACAGGTTTGTGTGTGTGTGTGTGTGTGTGTGTGTGTGTGTGTATGTTACCCGCAGTTGTTGCAGTTGAAGTGATCAGGGTGGTACGGGTCATTCTTGAACAGAAGAGGCTGCTCCTCAATAATGGCGTGACACTTCTGACAGATGTACTTGCCGAGGCCCCGAGCTTTCTCTCTGTTATGACATGGACGACACAGGTGCCTGATAGGAGTCAGAGGAATGGGAGAGTAGAAAATGACAAGAAAAGACAGACAGAGAGATACTTAATTAGATACTTTGTCCTCACCAGCAAGCCCTGGTCTAAGATTTCCTCCTAAAAAGTTAAAAGAAGAAATCGAATTTTCCTGTCTTCAATACTTATATGTCCATATGAAAAATGAGTCTCGTATTGGCTTAAGCTGAACTTTCAATGTATTTTTTTCACAGAATGACGACTTTGGAAGAGTTTGGATTTTGTGCCCCACTACTCACAATCTCAAGTTAATTTTTCTTGACAAAAAAACACCCCTGATCAGTATCTGACCCTGATGTATACTATAGAACAAAAGGTTCTGTATTTCTCTTTCAATTCTCACAGGACAATGAAAGGTAGGTCAAAGAGGACAAAGTCTTGAGAATGTTTGACATATGTGTATAGAAGTTGTAGAAACATTAGAACCAGATGAAACAGCATCATAGAAAACATAATGCTGCTTTGCAGTAAGCCTAAACTGATATGATTAAACAACTATTCACCAGTTGAAGGATGGTAACTGGTTATAGAGGAACTGACCTTCCAGCATTCTTAACAAAGCCAACATCAGCGAGCACAGCCTGGCAGATATCACAGCAGAAACAGTCTGGATGCCAACTGTTGTTCATAGCCTTGATCACACGGCCAATGATGAACTCACCTTGAAGAAGAACATGGATATACTTTAAAATGGCATAAACCCCAAGCTCCATCACCATATGACCCTGAACAGGTAGGGCCAAGTAAAGCTAGAGGATGGATGGCGTTTATTCTCTGTTACTGCAGTTCCTGTACTTACCACACTGATGGCAGCAGGGAGCAAACAGCATCTGGAAGTCATGTTCACAGTATTTTCTGCCCTCAAACTGTCAAACAGAATTGAAACAATTTGTTTTTAAATGAACATGTCAAATTTATTTAAAGCACTCGGCTGTGAATTAATATGGTATAATAGAAATATCATTACTAAACAGTATAATCCCAAAAAAACATCTTCCCCAACCCGTATATACACAAATAAATTCAAACATTTTTACTAATACAACAAAATGTTATGTTGATCACAGACAGCCATACCACTACGTCTTTTTGTCACCCAGAAAGAAATATGACACGATGTATGAAGTTTTCTTATGAAAAAATAAATCTCAAGGCAGACCTATCTAGAAGTCTATGTTGGAGGTCTTTTTTTTTAAAGATTTAATTTTGTTTAATTTTTAATTTAGTCAATACAGCTCACAACCTGAACTAATCCCCTCTCCTCTAAAGCTGTTATTATTGATGCATCAAATTAGTACATTCTAGGACAGGCCGGAAAGAATTGTTGATACAGTTGTATAGGTGATAAACTAGAAGAGGAGGAGAAGTGAACTGCAGGCAGAAAGCAAAGGGGGAAAGACAGGGAACAATTTCTAATGAGCCCTCCAGACTGTTTGAATGGTTCTTTAGAGAGCTGCTTCTTGACTTATCAGCATAGAGTGCAATTGGAAGTAGCAAGCTTAAATCTATCAATGGAGTAAAAACGTGAAAGATGGACGACCTGTATGTCATGAATTCATTTTATTTTTCTGTGCACAAAATGCAGATGTGGGCTTACCTATTTAAATTGCATGTCCAAAGTCACATGTTTGCATGGTGCAAGCATGGTTATACACTGTACTGGATAAACACTTTGGAATTCCAAACAGCCATCAGTGCCCCATAGATTCATCAATGCTGTACAAGTGTATATTTTTTGAACTTCTACATAGTGGAAATGATTGTACATAGTTGTTGCTGTGCATTTTCCCCCCGCTTCAAATCTAAAAAGCCCAAAACAGTATGATCCTACTTCAAACGTTTCCTAATACATGAGCAGGCTCCTACGGCTGAGAGAGAGGGACATGAAATATTCAGCTGACCATTGTTTATTAATGGCAACAAGTAGAATTATTTACCGGAGGGAATCAGAGGTCTATGCAGTGCCTTTCATCTTCATATTGATCGTGCATTAGAGACACCTTCTCTTTGATAAACTCTATAAATAGAGTGGCATCTGGCTCTCTGGGGCCGGACAGAGAAACATCTGGCCTTGTGTCGAGGCTGGTAAGCACACAGCTTCCCGGAATGGGCTTGCAATAATTCAATGCTGCATTAAGGTTGTGCTCACCCAACTCTATTTACCTCTACACGACCATGTGTTTAAATACGTTGTCTAAGGAATGTACACAAGGCTGTTGGACGCCTTTGCACTAAACGGTGATATAACTGTCTGGAAAATGAAAGCCCGGTCATTGACCAATCACTGCCTTTAGAAATGTATACTGAAAAGACAAGTGTAACTATGGTTACATTTAGAAACTTCTGTGTTCAGGCAATAAATCGAAACATCTCCTGAACCTGTTGTTCTGTCCACATATGCTTTAATGTTAACTGTTTTTTAGGCATGTCTAGACTAATCTTAATCAATTTTTCACTGATCCACATTGGCTAAAAATTGTCCAAACCATTTGCAATGCCTATGCAATGCCATCAATGTTTATTGTAATCCATTGCCCTCTAGGTAGGTTTGGGCACCATTTTGATTTTAACAATTCTGATTCCGGTTCTCATCGATTCCAATTCTTTGAGGGGTGGAGTTGAAATGGGTTACATGCTATTTTACAAATAAGAGGAAGGTTTTATTTTGATTCAGTGGTGGGTTGCAGTTTTACAAGGCTCTTTTAAGACAAAATAAAACCCCCCTAGAGCTTACTGTGCTCCATGGCTGCAACACCACGCGCTTGCCGCTACGGAAACCAAAACTTGCGCATATTAAATTTGGATCTGATGATCAGATCTGAAACCAAATCCTCCAAATGATACCATTAAATAAACGATTCCACTGGAATCATCATTTTTAAAAGGATTCCAGGTAGGAATCGGTTCTCGATGCCCAACCCTGCCTCTAGGTGTATTTAAACCTGTCAATGGTTTTCGCAAGGTTTTCGTCATGTATCTTTTATTGGATGACAACTGTCACACTGAAAAGAATTGGTAAGAACAAAGTGTTACCTCATAGAAGAGTCCTTCTGGGAACTGTTGGAAACACTGGGCGCACACAAAGCACTGTTCATGGTAAAGTTCCCCGTTGCTGTTCACTATCTTCTCAGCCGGGGCAAAACCACTCTTGCAGCGCTCACACATGGCATTGGCCAGAGCATTGGCCATGTTGCTGAGAAGACAAAAATGATCAGAATGAGAATTAGAGTACAATTACGTAGTCCAAACCCTCACAGGCATTACAATTGTTGATATAATAAATAGAAACAGGGAATGCAATATCTACAGAACAAAAAGTTAATCATCGCAATGCCAATCCAACAGAGCATATAATGAAATCTATTGTAATGAAATCTACTGTAAGCAGGTTTCCCAGAATAATTATATTTGACTGCTGATAGTACATATTCATTACATTTGTACTTCAGTACATTTGACAATTTATTTTCTGTTAGTTTGGGTTATAGTTCTGTTATCCATTGCTTTTTTTTCAACTTGGAAAACTTTGGGTCAACCTGAAAAGTCTCAAATAGAGAAACTTTATTATCATGTATTTTATGTTAATAAGAAGGCATTGTGCTATATGGTAGTATTTTTGAATATACTATGTTTTTTTATGTTACATGTGCAGTATATATTGATATAAATTAAAACACAATGTCGCTGTTTTTAAATTTCTTCATACATTGCTAATTTGTTTCTGTAGGTCATGTTTCTTTAGGACCATCAATAAACTCCAGGGCCAGGGTCATGTCAGGACACACCTAACACCAATAAATATAACATCTACCACATGTTTTTTGTGTCATGAACAGCTGGAAGATGTACTCAAAACAAGCATAAAAGACAAACGAGTGTGGAAAACGTGACGTAAGAGGTTATCAGAGCCTGCAAACTCACACGCACACACTAGTGTCTTGGTTCTAGTTTTATTTTGGCTCTGTTTATCAGGGTGTGGGGATCATTGAGGTGGGAAAACTACATGTTGCCTGTTGAGAGAAAAGCTGAAGTTACAGTTTGTACATCTGCACTGTTGCAGCAGTGTATTTGTAAGTGAAGAACTAGTCTGACATAGTCCAATGTCAGCACAAAACCAGTGTGACACATAAAGCCAGCCCTGCACTTTCATTTAACATTTAGATCTGTTTTACTGCCTTTCTGGATACCATGATTGTAATATGTCAACAGGGAAGGGCCCCAGGCTAATGATCTGTCACATTGGAGGCAAACATAGTTCATAGAGAACAAATAGAACAAACATGTTCACATTTGAGCACCTGCCACAGTGCTTCACAAAAAGCTTTTGAGTTATGCTCTTTTTTCTGCTCACCATCGCATGTATTAGTTTGTCGAATAGATGTTGAAAAAACTTAGAATTATTATTATTAAAATTATTATTGTTCACTTCCACAACAGGAAACCCTTCATGCACTTGATAAACACACCACTCACTGCTCATTGCTTCTGATTTTTAAACTGGAAACCATGGTTACCTTCTGATCTGGAAACCTTAACTATCCTGCAAACTGAATACATTTATGATACAACAGCTAGTTTTTGTAGTTGTTGACAAGGTTTGGACATTTGAGAGACAGGGAGTCCCACTATCACTTTAACACAGCTTACAGCTGGCTGATTGGTCCAGTATGTATCTGACTAGCCCAAAGTAATCTTACAATTGGATCATCTTATGGTATACATCGTCATATCACCCAACCATTTACAGATTTAGGTAGAACCTGGGACTAAATTGATTATGATCATATCATAATACAATAAAATACACATACAATATGATCTTCTGTCCAAACCAAGCATAAACAAACAATGTATACAAAACTGCAAACCTACTAATAAACAGCGTTGGGTACCGAAACGCGGTGCCAATAGGGCACCGGTTCCGACGAAAGCGGTAGTGACGAGATGAAATAAGAATGAACATTTTGGTTCCTGACTTTTTTTTTTAACCGCCTCCTGGTGTTCTGCCTGCAAATGACGTCAGTGCAACTACTCAGCACACTTGTTGATCAGAACTGATAGTGAGAGGATCGGTGAAGATCCCGATGGCAAACGCTCCAGGGTTTGGCTGTGTTTCACGTCTAAGGGTGCAGATCTCTGAGACCTGCACCAAATGCCTTAAACCATGACATGCAAGGAAGGTAACATGTTGAATTTGATGAAACACCTGGCGACACATGGAGTTTATTCAAAAGCCGAATAATGCACCGTATTTGATAACCTACTTGACGCAAGGCCAAGCACTTCAACAGCAGCAGCCAGTGTCGGCCTAGCCGGACAAACAGGAGAGAGTCCCGCCCTGCCAGTGTGGCGGTGGACATCACAGAGGATGATGATGATGATGATGACGAGAGCAGCCGTTCTACTTCGGGTAAGTCTAGGAATTCAAGGCCAACCCCAACTCTTACATATCAAATAGGCTAGTAAACACCGTTGCCATTCAACAATGTGTGTGACACTGTGGGCTATGTCCTACACTCCCACTCAGTGTCCGCTGACTTTCTGCTTAATGTGTAACTCATAACAAGCTGTGTATGTATACAAAATGTTTTAACAAAGTTAGTTATTATTACCATATGTTACTTGTATTTATATTGTTTAAAGATTTAAGTTAATATTGTGTTCAATTTAGCCCTGGAAATAAAAGGTCAGTGTTTTTTGACAAAGTGTGTACGGTTTTGTTTTTTTAAAGTATAGGTTCGAGAACCATTTAAGCACCGGAACCCGTTTAAAAATACAGAGTAGGCACCGGTATCGGATCAAACCCAACCCTACTAATAAGTAGACCCTAAAAAAGAACACTGCTTTATATCTGAATCAAACTGTACGTTAAAGGGGACATGTTGCAGAGAGAGGTGTTGAAAGAGAAACAACTGGAAAACTGGAAGGAAAAAGAGAGAGAGAATGGTGGGCTCATCCTGGCTCCTCTGCTTTGTTGGAAAGGTCAGAATACCAAAGTGTATCCAGGCAACACACACACACACACACACACACACACACACACACACACACACACACACACACACACACACACACACACACACACACACACACACACTTTAGACTACATGTCTAAACTGCTCATCATTTTGACAATGCACACCTCAGTTCTACCAAATGTCTTTTAGAACCTGCATTGCCACTACAAAAAAAGGGTTACTGTCCAACCATTTTTAATGTGCTGACTACATTAAAACAAGATGTAGGAATAAGCCCAGCCTCCATCTGGGTCCACACACTTATCAAATACATATTGTTCTATATACCCTGTCTGGCGTGGTATCACACAAGCAGATAGCCCTGCCCTATCCAAAGCATTTTTAGGAGGAAGTGACACATCCTTTAGGCATTTCCACCCTCCTATCTGCCTGTAGCACCCGGTGTGAGTGAGAGACCAGCCTCGAAGCAGTTGTACTACAATAAAATAGGTTTTCTTCTTTAAACTAAATCTAAATGCAATTCCCAATTATCATAGTCCGTATTCTTCTAACTAAGAGCAGATCTAGCCATGAGAAAACAGTGTAGACCGATTAGTCTGAGGGAGTTGTTAGCTTTGCAAAACAGACATGATTCACCACCAGCTTCACACCATCTCCCAATGGTGTTCCTTGTGTTCAAGCCAAAATATTGCCAAGCACCAACCCCGGGTCTGACAGGGGTGGAACAGTGCTTTCCTCCTGCACCATACAGGCTCACAAGAGTGTGCTAACTTCACTGATGTTAGCAACAGTATTTTTAGTTGTAAGCTGAAAAACAAAACTTTGTACAGGTACACATTTGTACCATAAACTACTCACAATACTACTTTGTGCATTTATGGTGGACCAAAATCTGTGGAAATATTTATTCTGCACCTACCTTTGAGTGTTTGTGAGATGTCTAACTAAGACCATTTAGTGTGTATATATATATTTTGTTTAACTTAACATAATAAAAAGTGTGTGGCAAAAACATGTTTTAGATTTTGTTTTAAACAGATTTTATATGAGATGGACCAAAGGAGGTTGGGAACAGGTTTCTTTAACAAAAAAAAAAAACTCCCCCTCCACCGTGTTATCCCCACCATGCTGATCTGTGACTATAAATGGAGGCTGGTTGTCAGCAAAGGGAAAGGATGCAGACCATCACTTCTGTTATGAATACCTTCTGTTCCCTCCACCCCCCCTCCTCTGGTCTCCATGTGTGTTCAGATGCCTTTCTATTGCATCTCCTCTACTTTCTCCTCTGTTCACATCCATCTACAAGCACTATAAGATTATATACGACGTAAAATGGTTTTCCTGTCTAAAGTTTGTACTGTGTGTTGTTATCATTGTATATTTGTGTTTTCCCAGTCCCCAGTTTGTGTATAGCCATGTGCATTCACATCATATTGGCAGACATGAACCAGGTTTTACAATATTAATATCTACCAAAGACCAAATCTTAGTCATCTTAGTTTTTATGTAATACCACTAGGAGTCACTTAAGTCAGACATTTGAAATACCACCCACAGGAGCTTTTATGTCTCCCGGACTGACAGGACTCTCAGTTCCTCATCTCATCTGCCGAGTGCCACCTGAGCTCGAGGCATAATAGGATTTGTTTGTCTTCAACACTAAGAAAGAAAACTCCAGGCTTCAAAATGTCCTTTTTGCAGACCTGTGGGTGACCCTACGTCCATGTTTTCCTACATCCTACGATGAGGCCAGATCGGTCATAAATATAGTGTATATTTAGCCTTCCTGCCCCTCATGCACACATGCTTGAAATGCAAGTTGGCATATTCTACTTTGCATAACAACTTGGCACATAAATAGCCCTTCCTGTGTGCTCACTCCTGTAGCGCTCAAAGCTTTTCCCAAGGCATCTAAGGCAGCTTAAGCAAATCACACTGGCTGGTAACCTTGGCCTTCTAGAATATTAGGATTCTTCCTGTTCCGCATGACTACAGTATAAGCTCAGAGCAAACACACGAATACCACCGCAGTGTATGAGTTGACCAAATTCCATTACACAGACCAAATTTTAACTGGTTTGTCAGTTACCAAAATGCCTAATTCTTAATCTGTGATAGTAATTTTGTGATGTGGCAAATCATCCACCATTAGATGACAGATAGATAGACAGATAAGGACAATTTTTAAATGGAGGGTTATGCCTGGAAGAAAACAGCCAATCAAGTATCATGTAAAGCCATACTAACACAATACGTTTTGGTGGTCCAGCAGCTTTTTCAAAGAGCATGAGGCAGGTTTCACTTCAGGTTTTACTGGCTGCTGAGTAGCATCTTGTCACATCACACTAGTAGTAATATTAAAACCTATCTTCTAAACTGTGTACTTACAAGCGAGCATAAAAATCACAAAACTCCTTATAGACTTTGACATCACTCTTTCGTCTCTGGGACTTGGACACCGGGACTTCAGCCTCTCCCCCGTCACCACCCTGAAGCCTCTTGTGGTAACCGTTCATCTCTCCATGAGAAACATGGTCCGGGGCTTCTCCATCTTCAGGTATTGATGGTGGCAGAACACGACCGTTCAACTCCATTTTCATGTACAGTCCAAAATGAACTGCAAAAGTCCACCTAACACCTGTGTTTAAGTTACTGCGCCCAAAAAACAAAACCCTCCAATAAAAAATCCTGTCTGCTTGTTCAAGGTAAGTTTACAGTTATGGGAATTTGCAATCCAGTAAGCAGGGGGACCAGTAATCCACATACCAAGTAGGACACCAAAACACTGATCAGACTGTGCTGGGAGTACTCATACTCTCTCTCTTCTTCCCTCCCTCTTCTCTCATTCCCACATCAACTCTCTCTTTTTTCTCTCACACACTCAGTCTCCCCTCCTGTCACACTCGCTGTCTATTCTTGGGCAGGTTACTGAAAGTAAAGAGCCAACCCTGACGCCTGTCCAGACAGAGGTCACTGTGCCATCACACTCACAAGCAGTTGTTGTATTTTTTTTAATCTATTTTTGACATTTTTTGCATACCTGATATCTGAGTTTATGGATGATATCCACCCTGTCTGTCTGTCTGTCTGTCTGTCTCCTAGCACGGCGCAAAGTGGAAATGTGGTACAAGAAAGCAGAGAAGTCATGGCTTATTTTAGTCATGGTATAAACACAATGGAGCCAAAACTGAACACTAAAAACTACTGAGTTGAGTTGCATGCATGTCGTCTTTGCACATTCACATTCAACATTTCCAAATTTCCAATCCATGATGGGATTGTTTATGGATTTCTTATTTTCCCTGACAGGAATACAACTCAGGACAGAATGAAATCCTGGTTTGTGTTTTCTCCAAGTGGGTCAACAGTACGGCTTGAACATCAGTTTAACATCTATCTTAAGCTACAATTATAAAATATGTTACTCGTCCTCAGAAATCCCATTATGGTGTGTAAGCATTCCCTTAAACCCGCAAATCTGTGTCTCCTTTGTGTAAGTGGTAGCTTTTTTATGTGGTTAAACTTAACTGGCATCTCAAATTAATGACCACATCCGTGATCATCAAAACAACATAAAGCTAGATCTGGAAATACTCTCTAGTGAGACAAACATGTTCCACGCTTCATTGGAGAGCAGCTGCAGTGTTTATCCTGCAAAACTAACGGTCTATAAGTCTATAAAGTAGACTAGACCTGTATGCATGTGTGTACAGTGTGTGTGTGTGTCCAGCTGAAACATGCCTCGGAGTCCTTCAGTATAACTGTCTTCTACATTACTCCATAATTCTACAAATAGACACCTAGTGGGGCCACCAAGCCCAAACTAGGTGCTGGCAGCTGCTGTTTTGTGTCTATGTGTGAGAGAGAGCGTTTGTATACATAGTAGGAGCCACCTCTACCTCCTCTGAAAGGGGCTGCCAAGCTTCTTATAACATTCCCAGTCATCCAATCACATTTTAGTTTCTAAAATGCATCACCATAGCATTTTTTGTATTCTTTTCAAAAATGCTCTCTAAATACTCTAGCGTGACAATGTGAAAGGCTCCTGCCACTCAAAAACACCCACACTTTTAAACCATTTTCAAACTATTTAGTCTATCAAGGGACAGTCTGGTTTAAGAAATGACATAATGTGTCAAACATTTCACCAGACACCATCTAAAGTAAAGCTGGACGATTAGCTATCACAATATTCTTGACCAAATACCTCAATATCAATATTGCGGCAATGTTCTATGGTTGACAATTGGTGCTTTAAATAATACATAGTAATGTGCACATGATGTCTAAGTGGGGAAAAGGAAAATAATAGAACAGCTAGAACAGTCTGTTAAGTTCCGAAAAGTCCATCACTTTACTGCAATGCAGCCTTTAAAACCTGTAAAAAGACAACACTTATGTCATATCACAAAATTACAATATCCAAAATCCAAGACATTATCCAGTCTCATAGCACGATATCAATATAATATCAATATATTGCCAAGCCCTGATTTAAAGCTTTAAGAGCCTTTCCAAAACAGAACAATAACTGCAGAAAAGTCTCCTGTCCTTAGCTGGGGCACGGTTAGGAGTCTCTTCTGGGAACCTGTGTTGAGTGACTGGGATACAATGGACAGAGGGTGGGAGCTTTACAGGAAATGCACGTAATTTTTTCTCATTGCCATGGTGCAGGGTGGTCCACCATAAAATAAAAGGGTTGAGAACAAAAAACTTCAACTCTGAATTAAAGCATATGCATATGCATACACACACACAAACACACACATTAGAATATACACTCACCGGCCACTTTATTAGGTACACCTGTCCAACTGCTCGTTAACACTTAATTTCTAAGCAGC
>NC_048417.1:19482423-19487654 GCF_013103735.1 Etheostoma cragini | reverse complement strand
GTTCTGAAGGCAAAAGGGGGTCCAACCCGTTACTAGCATGGGGTACCTAATAAAGTGGCCGGTGAGTGTATATATATTCTAATGCTATTGTCTATATGCTAAATAGCTTAAGGATATACTATAGATGTAGAGTTAAAATAATCAGCTTGAGGCATAAAAACGGCACTGCAACACACTGTTCTTTATGAACAACTACTGACAGGTGATTAGGCCACAATTTCCGTAGGGACAGGACAAAAAAGTCCAGCGCACTCTTCCCTTATCTCTTGCTCAATGATGTACACATACACCGAAATAGCAGCCAAAAGGGTAATAAATCAAAGACACATAACATGGTAAGTTTCTTCTAACAAAATAGCCAAGAAGACGAAGCATGCTATTGCATCTCCTTAAACAGTGAATTCCGTTGTGACAGTTAGTTTCCAGTGTGCGGTATTGTAATGCCAGTGCTGGACATTGTGTAGTCACACCAACTCTCACACACAAGATAGAAGAACAGAATGTCACTTTATATTATGAAATAAATTATATGATAAATATATATAAAATGATAAAAAAATTGACTTTAGAAAGTTTACACACCCATGCTAAAGTTGTTAAAAAGATGAATAAAAAATGCCTTAATTCAAAACATTTAGGAAAATCCAATCTTTTAAGCACACCAATTTTCTTTGTGAATGAATGTATTATATGTATTATAAATAAAATAGTAAATAACCGTCTTACTTAAAATACAGGGGGCATAAGTATACACACCCCTATGTTAAAATTCCATAGAGGCAAGCACATTTCCATTTTTAAAGGCCAGTTATTTCATGGATCCAGGATAGTATGCATCCTGATAGAGTTCCCTTGGCCTTTGGAATTAAAATAGCCCCCCAGTTATAATTTAAGTTAGAGACACTACTACACACTATTTAATCATTAAATATATGAATATATTTGTTTTATCTCTTTTCGGTGTTGTAATTTGTAGAGTGTCCCTAAGCACTCACTCACTCTTACTGCCGCTAGCAGTAGCAGCAGAAGCCAGCAGGCAAGTGTTATTTAAATAAATTCCTAGTGTACTTACAAACTGACAAACCAATCCATCGTTTTATGAGTACAGAACCTTGTTGTATAATGTCATCATTTCGGATATTATTATTGGGGTTGGTTTCATTAGCGCCTGGCTAAGCTAATCAGCTGATCAAGCTAACTCGCCCAATGTTCGACCCAGGTAAAAAAAAAGCTTCTGGGGGGTTGTTTGGCTCGAGGTCATGGTGCAAAGCACCCTAGGGTGAAATTACTCCGAACCATTACTTTAAAAGGCAGGAAGGGGCCTCGTTCTTCTGTGTGCTGAATGTTGTAGACATTCTCACGGTAGACGAAAAACATGCTAGTCTTTCTGTCATTAGCTCCTGAGGCAGCGTAGACACAACTTTTCAAAGGTTTTCAATGGCAGAGAGAGAGAGAGAGAGAGAGAGAGAGAGAGAGAGAGAGAGAGAGACACAGACAGACAGACAGACAGACAGACAGACAGATGGGGCGGGGGTGGGGGAATGTGAGTGCTGATATGAATTTCAACCTGAGCTTAAAAATGGCTACAGCAACTGTCAGCAGTCGACAAAGTGTCTGTGGTGGGTTCCCTTTGCCAGATAGGATTCTGAGACTTCCTTATGGGTTGATCACATTCACAGGTCAGGTCACAGGTCAGGTCACTTAAAAAAGAGGTAGGAAAGAAACTGTTCCAATGAACTGACCTCTACAGACACCATGGTGGTAAAGCCATTTTCTGCATACCTCCTCAAAGTGTAATGATAGACAGCCAAGTACCAATGGGCATCATTCCGTCTTGATAGAAGCGTGTTAATGGCTCACTGACGAGATTCTCTCCTTAGGTATTCACATTTGGTATTGAATGACAAGGCATATTTTGATATACAATACTTTGGCGGCAATTTGGTCAGTGCCTAAAACGTATCGACATTTGGTACTCTGCCATGCCAACGATGTGTTTTGTTCATATTCATTTTTTTCTATCTAATAACGATGGGTCCGGCTATAAAATATATACACAATTTGACATTTTCAAATAGGTCAGCCAAGGAAACCAAAAAGTTATCTTTAGCGATTATTGCCATATCTGCAGATGACTTCACTGTAGATAACTTAACTCCAGTGACTCAAGGCACTGCACAGAACTGAGTCAATCTTAAAATGTCATAAGACAACTAAAATATAATTCATTATCTTGAATTAAAACACAATACTGCAATTAAAATGATAGTAAAGGACATTTGTTTAAAGTGTATCTTAAGGTTGACTGAACGGATCTGTGTCTGCAGACTACATTAGGAAATGTCCAGAGCCAAACTACAATCTTTGACTCTGAGCCGGTGTGAGACGAGCGGATTCAAGCCAAAGAAACAAAACAAACACACACCCTGTTCACTCACTCCCCTCACAAGACTGTGTCAACAGCAACCATGGCAACAGAGACCTGAGGGCTGCTTGGGCAAAATCATTTTACACCCTGCAAAGCACAAGTATACACACATGAACACACACACACACACACACACGCACAATCAGTGACTGTGCAAACATAATTCATGATGCACATTTCCTGTTTTGCACTTTTTGTCCCCGACACCCATGTTGACCTCCACTAACAAAAGGTGAGTTCCAGTTAATTCTACAGGACAACCTGCAGCACATAGAGCCCAAAGGATGACATAACACACTATATGTACTTTCAAAAGTAACTTGTTACTATTTATTGTGCCACATTTTGTAAATAAAGGACATGATTAGGTTTGCTTTCACATTGACCACATGTAAAAAATATATCTGTTTTTCTATTGTTTCTATCACTGTATCTTATGATGGTGCTTGTAAATAGGAAAGAAAGTAGAACCTAGTTATGTGTTTCTAGTTGTTTTCATGGTAACCAACGGTTAAACCTAGTTAACATGTTGTGGATAAAATGTTTAGATAAAACAGGTTTAAGCACTTTAAGTAGGATATATTTATCTATTTATTTACTTTTGTAAATGTAACTCTTGTAAAGTTACTTTTTCTGAAATGTATTTTTTTCTCCTGTCTTGGCTATTGTTTGTAATGTCCTGTCTTTTGTGTATTCTTAAATTTATGGTGAAACCGAAGAAGAATTTTCACAGTTGTGGACAGTACAGTTTTTCACATTTGTATTTGTTAGAATATGTACTGTATAAGGCTCCTTGCACTAACTTCATCACTACTGCATTTTGCACTGACTTTTCCGGTGGTTAGACTTTGTAATGTTGTCCTGCCCTGGTTCAGATGGCAAAACATGTCTTGCAAAGTATATACTTGGAACTGTCATCATCATGTTTAAACCTGAAACAAAAAAACAAAAGCAGAATGGGGTTCTTGTTTTGCTAAAGCAAGTTTTTGTCAAAATTAATAAAAGTACATTATCTTATTGACCACCACTGGCGGAGTTTTCACACCCGATACTGACTCTCTTAAAAGCTTTTTTCTCTGTGTTACTGTTTTGTCCTTCCGTCACATTTTGTTCTCCTCTAACTGTGATTTAGTCTTGTCATTTGTTGATACAACTTACTGTAGAAAGATATTGGAAGTGCTTGGTTGGCTGACAAGCTTTGATTCTCAAACAAGACGTTTGTGATGGTCCATTTCACAAACTTGCTTTGCTTGCTCGACAAACACCCTGCTGAATCAGACATTATCTCCTCTCTAAAAGTTTTACTTTCATTGCCATGTGAAAACCCATCTGTCACCGAAGGATCTTTGCATTGCATGAGAAGGAGGGCGACTACAAAGCCAGAACATAAATGTGTTTCTAGTTTGCCTGGGGACACCTCCAAAGACAGAGCTCCCTCCTCCGGTCGACATTCCTCACATTATTACATTCCTCTAATCACTTCAGGATCTCACACACACACACAGAGAGAGAGAGAGAGAGAGAGAGAGAGAGAGAGAGAGAGAGAGAGAGAGAGAGAGAGAGAAAATGGTAGAGACAGAGAGGCGGTTGTGAAAGACATTAAAAAAGACCATCCAAAACTGATGTTATTGTAGTGCAAAACCATTATTGCAAAAGACGGAAGATGTTGTACACTGTCTATCTCTGCTGGTCACACAACTCAGCGGAATTCAGCCATCAGCTGCAGTATTTTTCTGATCAAATACTCCACCACATCGCTCCTTGTCTATCCCTGTCAATACAGGGCACACAGGAAAGGAGTTCTCTTCAAAAGGTACTTTGGTAATGCCAGTGTTTACTTAGAAAGCACACCCTCTCTGATTCACTACATTATGCAAGACAGTGGAGATCAACTCCATCTAATGACGGATCACAGAAGTGTGAAACAGGAAAGTAACCTTACAATGAGCATCAGAAAAAAACTGTGGGACTAGTGACTGTTAGGCCATGAGTTGATTTTAAAAGGTCATCAGAAGCATTTACAAACCGCATTTTAAGGACCAAATAAACCATTCTTAGCTCACAGGAAAGCTGGACATACTGATAACAATACAAAAACAAATTGGCAAGTTTTACCAGCCTGGTGTTGTACTTCATTTCTTTATTCTTAAGTGGTACTTTACATAGTTTGTTTCCAGAGCCATTTAAACTATTTATGGTGGCTGATTTTGTGCAACACGTGTGTGTCGTTTCCATCGTAGAACCCTTTTAGTCAAAAAGGTGTATATACTGTCTGGTACAAACTGAGAAGAAAGGATCTGTGACCAAACATTTACTATAATGTGATTAAAACACCAGCACAAATATAGGCATGAATCTCATGAATGCAGACTCATCAACAATGTGACAGAAGATTAAAAGCTTCACAGAGGTAGACTCACCTGAGGCTGTCCCTAGCCACACTCCCATAGCTGTCTGGTCTCTCCTGTCTTCGTCTGTACAAGTCTGAGTTTGACAACTCTTTCAGCCTCAAAGAGTTCATCTCCCCTTTTTCCTCTCTCTCCCTTCCTTCCTTCCTTCCTTCCCCTTTGTCTGCTGAAAACACTCAGTCCACAGTAATACTCCAAAGTGTGTGTGTGTGCGCGTGAGTGCGCGTGCGTGTGTGTGTGTGTGTGTGTGTGTGTGCGGGCGTGTGTCACGGCTCGATCCAAATAAGAAGATGAAGTCTTGTGCCACGCTTGTTCTCCCTCTCACACCTCCAGGACTCACAGCCTTGGGGGAGGACATGTACAGAGGTGTGGTTTCCCAGGCTGCACACCTATCA
>NC_048417.1:19407713-19482413 GCF_013103735.1 Etheostoma cragini | reverse complement strand
CCGTCCTGCAGCAGGTAGAGGGAGAATGCCTCAGAGAAAAGGAAACGAGTTGAGAGAGAGGCATTGCCCTCTCTGGCCTTTCCCCCCACTGTCTCTATTTACCTCCTACTTCTCTCTGTCTCATTCCTCCGTTGAAAAAGGAAAGCCGGAGATAGACAAGAGAGCACAGACAACAGAATGGAAAAAGAAAGGTTATTTCCCACACACATACTGTACATTCATGTGTAATATAGAGATGGATCCTAACAATGTTTCAGGTCAGCAACCGAGCCAGACTCATACTTTTTGTTTGTGGGTAAAACCAATGTCTACTTCATAGTAAAGAAAATATATAGAAATCTGCCAGCACTATAATTGATACGTCACATTTTTGGCAAGGATCCCATATGTTTGGTCATTACAAATATATGTACTATATTATAGTTAAACCCTAAACCTTATGATTAATAATTAAAGAAACAGTTCATTTGTACACGATAATGGTATATATTAACCAGTAAACCTCCCTGAAAATTATACAAATTTTAAAATATATTTAACACAGTTTAAGAAAAAATATGAGTTAAAAGTATCAATGTACTGCAGTTTCCTTTTTACGTATGTAAAACCCATGTACGTATGTAGTAACACATACGTTCAAACAATATGTGTGTATGCAATAAGCCAATATTGGCAGATAAAAATCATCATTTGACGTTATGCCTCAAATACCAGAAATCATTTAAGTAACTGGTCATATCAAGCACACAGTAACCTGATGCACCAATGTTTGGATAATAACTGTTGGTTGTCTTATTCAGGCCAGGCCTGTTTTGAACACAGTAAGGAGCAATACTAAAAAAAACTACAATCAGCACTTTAATCTGAACAGCAGCTTGTTTATAAGGGTGGAAACTCTCTATGGAACAATGCCACCTATTATGGAGTAATATTTTCCTCCATTGTCAGACTGTAAGATGACTTCCCACCAGAAACAGGGGAAAATGTCAATCTATGAATAATTCGGCACAATGTTATGTGGGAAAAGGGGATCCTCCACAACAGACACAAACACAGCAGATGTGAGACATGTTTAATTACAAAGAAGAAGCTGTGATGTCATTAAAAGCAGGGACAGGATTGGTCAGAGGACATGAAACCAAACAAGCGAAGTCAACAAGCAGCAAGAGAAGAAACAAATGTAAGTAGAGCACTGAAAGCAGCTCTGGAAAACAGAATATGCAATCTGATTAGCAATCACGGCTGGGCAATATGGAGAAAAATCAAATATCACGATATTGTTGACCAAATACCTCAATGTTGATACCACAACACTATCGAGGTGTTGACACTTGGTGCTTTCACAAAATATTTACACAATGAGATTTTTGATAATTAATTATCAGTAATGTGGATATTATGACTAAGTGGGTAAAGGCAAATAATAGAACAGTTACAACAGTCTGGTAAGTTCAAAAAAGACATCACTTTGCTGTAAGACAGCCTTTAAAACCAGGTTAAGACAACACTTATGCCATATTACTATATTACAATATCCAAAATCTAGGACAATATCTAGTCTCATGTCACCATATCAATATAATATCAATATACTGCCCAGCTCTATTAGCAAAGTAATTCTATATTTACACTGTGCTTACCATTCAGTCAATACCTGTACCTGCCATTACCAAGGAGTTAAAGTTAGTGTTAAATGGTTGTAGGTGGACTAATTGCTGACAAAAAACATGTCTCTCCTTAAGATGTACAGACAGGTACATTCCCTACAGTAGGAACAGTTCACACACTATGTAGATTCACCTACAGCAGCTTGCTTTGACCTGTTCAGCATTCCTCACACACACACACACACACACACACACACGTCTCCCTATCTTTGTGGGGACCTGTCATTGACATAATGCATTCCCTAGTCCCTTACCCTAACCTTAATCATCATCATCATCAACACACACACACACACACACACACACACACACACACACACACACACACACACACACACACACACACACACACACACACACACACACACACACACACACACACACACACACACACACACGTAAAGTATAAGTGTAGAATGTAAATGTTGAACTTCAAAATCACATCACCTCACATCCTGGAGCAGCTGCAACAAGGTCACAGTAGCATAGGCTGATGTCTGAGTATATGTCAGAACATCAGAACATTCATAGTGAATCACTGCCTGAGGCTTTATATCTGAGACCAACTCCCTCAAAGTTCAGTCCATTTGGGATGTGCAATTCACTCAAAATTCCAAAACTGGGATTGTCATAAAAAATGTTAATCTAACCATCTTGGTATGTTTAGTAAAAGTAACACATTATGCCATCTGCTCTGAATTAACCAGTGTAAGTGTATGGAATGTGTAAGTAATGGCAGCAGTATGACCATTGTGTTATAACAAAGCTAATTCTGTGTTTTGGATTGAGGTTTTGTTCTGGTGTAAATGTGCTGAGATAGCTGTCTTGTCTTGTCCTGTCTCTCTCTCACACACACACACACACACACACACACACACACACACACACACACACACACACACACACACACACACACACACACACACACACACACACACACACACACACACACACACACACACAAACACAAACACACACACACACACACACACACACGACTATACTGCCACTGTGTGGACAACAGTAGTACAACCACTATTCTATCTATAAATTTACAGTAATCTCTAATCTTGTTACTGCAAACCTAAGCACAAATATTTCTAGCATTTTCAAAACTGACAATAAAACTGACAACAAACTGAACCATATTTCTTAACATGTTCTAGTTGTGTTAAATTTAATTAATCATTTTTAAATGATTTCAATCAATAGGAATCTTGGCATCACTCACACAATAATCCAAATGCTTTGCAAAGATGTATGCACGGAACAAAATTAGCCGCATTAACCAGCTGAATGCTGGTAAAATATGCACGCATATTAGAATGGTAATCTATTGGGTGGCTGTTGAAATTTAAACATTCACTTGCCATTTGGTTGGTGGACGAAAAGGTAATTTTCCACTCTGGAGGTATGTATTAAGACAACACTTGACATCAAGCTGACTTCCTATAGCTTAACTTTCTCCGACGAAATACACAATACAATAGGTACACAGAGGTGTTAGACCATGCACACAGCTCTTTAAACAGAAAACAACTGCAACAATTACAAATAGTTCTAATAACAACATAAATTCACCTTACCAATGTTTTGTGTCAAACTGTAGTGGGGATATTTGTTGTTGCTAAAGTAGCTTTGCTGTCACTGCAAACACTTCTACTGCAGTTATCTCAGTCTGCATGGCCACATCGCTTCCTGGTTGCTGTGTTGTGTTGTGTGTGTGTGTGTGTGTGTGTGTGTGTGTGTGTGTGTGTGTGTGTGTGTGTGTGTGTGAGTGTGTGAGGGGGTGAATGTTTGTGTTAACTTGTGCCTATGTGCCAGTGTGTGTTTGTGGTAGACGGGTGGATGTTAAGCCTCAACACAATTGTCCAGCCCTGTGTGGTTTGGGCCTCCCAGGCTGTCCGTCAGGATGGGGGTGGGATGTGAGGAGGATGACGAGGAGGGAGGTTCAGGGAGATAAAAGGTGGCGCAGAGAAGAGTAAGAATGACCAAGGAGGTGCGAGTAGGTGCAAGTAGCCTACAGTGACCCGACTGAATGGATAAACAAGTAGATCTCATAGACCTGCCATGTTAAGTGATCCTCTCCAGCTTCCATTGAGGAAGTGAAAGCCAAACTGCCACTGGCACAGTATACAGGCTGTGGGGGTGAGAGATAATAATCATCATGGGTGTGCCTTGAAATACGTAACACAACTCCGTCTTCTCTTCTGGTCATTCTTCATCTGGAAGTAAGAAACTAATAGGAGGTGTTTGAAGTGGAAATAATCACAGTGTGACGTACAGTATTTTAAGGTCTCTTTACAAATACACCATGGAGGAACTGCAGCAACCATTGCAAACTTCCTAATGCATCGGTCGTCAGTGTTTCTCACAGCCATCACACACACACACACAAAGCTTTAGAATCTAAAGACTAGTTTTAATGAAGGCAACAGCAATACCACTCAAAAATCTTTTTGTCAAAGCAGCTCTGTGAGCAAATGATGATATAAGCACCAAGTTAGTACACACACACAGTCCAAATCCTACATCACACAACTTCACCGCTCTTCCAAACAAGGACAAGTCCACACTGGAGAGACCGGGACTGGGACATTCTTCTAAGCTCCAGTTGTATCAACACAGCATTGAATCAGATCAAAATGTAATGCGATGGAAACGCAGCAATGCGTAGGCCTTTAAAAGACTTGCCCTCTTACAGCTTTTAGTGTCCAGAGTGCTTTATAAAAGCCAGATTCATCCCAGGCCTTAATTAACTTGGCGGTGCACACAGTAGCATTCAAACCAGTGGAAGAAATAAGGGCCTGAATAATAGTCCCCAGGGAATGGATGGTCAGGAAGTGGTTCAGAAAGCAATAACTACTGTCCAGTGAGTACATTCCTAAGCAGGGAGGTTGATCTGCAGAAAATGGAGAAACATCCTCTTTCCTTCTTTAACATGTCTTTCTTGCAGCTATTCTGGGAGTCTATCATTTCTGTCAAATGTTTGAGTATAAGTTGCGTTTAAAGCTATTTGGGCTTTTTATTATTAAATCTGTGTAATAAGTGCAGATTTACTATCATTATCATCCAATATAAGCAACAGATAATGTTGGAATATACTGTATGTGGATTCATTAACAATCTGTTACTTGAAAAATATTACCTATACCAACGTTCAAGGCTTAACTAAGGATGCAATTCCATTAAACAGTTTGCACATCCATCACATCTACTTCAAACATAATTTGAAGTTTACTAAATTTCTGAAGGTCTAACTAAATTATTTTTGGTTTGAGTTACATGATATCTCCGGATTGTTCAGCGAGACAAATAAACGAAGCAGTTAGAAGAATTCAGTCTATTTAAGGAGCTAAAGAGTGTTTTCCTTCCTACCAGGATCAGCAAAGCACACAAGTATGAAAATAAAAAGAAAATGACTATCGAGACACAAATACAGACTGAATCAGAGGTTTAGATTTCAAGTCTATTATAAGATTGAGTTGAACAATCTCAAAAGGGATGATACCTTCCCATAAAGGAATTAGAAATAGAGTCACTGTTGCTTCTTGAATAATGATTTTGACTGTTGACACATTTAGGGAAAAAAATGCCATGCAAATAGAAAACTTTCTCACGTAAAAGGATCAAACGAAATCTGGTTTACACCATTAGATTTCTTATGGAGAGAGAGTGTAGATTGAGCTGAATCTTTGATAAAATAAACTTTATAATCAAGAAACAGTGTCGCTTTCTTGTGACACATGATCCAGCACTGCTGTTCAGACACAAGAGTATTTGGCCAAGATCATAAAACACTTCGTATGTGTCAGAAAGAACACTACTAACATATGACAAACAACACAAACCTACTAATTCGAAAAAATGTTGACCTCTGGAAATACAGAAGTGTGCCATTTCATAGCTCCCATCAATAATAACACGGCAGAGGGCGCTAGTGAGCAGTTTGAAAAGTGACCAAGTTGAGATTGTAACTATTTACTGTAGTAGCTCTACAACATTAAAGTGATTAAGCTACAGTTAGCTAGCTCCACATCAGTGTGTAGCTAAACGTGATAAAAGCCATTTTCTCCGATACACATAAGCTATTTTTTGGACATGAAAGGCAACATTAACCTGGCAGATTTTTAAATGGTTTGTCATGACTGTATTATAGTTGTTCTAGCCCATGAGAGAATGGAACATACCACCGGGGCTGTGTCTTTTTCTTCATCCAGCGACAAAGTGTAAACTTCCCAAGTTAACGAGCAAATGTCTCTTTCAGGAAAACACTTTTAAACTTCTTGCTTACCCGTTTGTCATTTCAGTAATGCCGAGCATCACTCCGCTCTCTCCAGGACCAGACTAGTGTTCTCTGACTTCAGTTGCAGATGTCCAGATGTTGTAGCTACAGTCTGGGATGTAACGTTAGATGGTTTTCACACAGAGAGTAGAATGGCGGAGACTGGCTTCGCCTCTGTTCACCATCCGCCAGCACTGACTCAACGGAATATCGCACTTCCGCTCATGACTTTCAACGTAAAACCATAATGCTGATTCTTCAACAAGGTGTTGCAGAGTCCAGTTATCAGTTTTATTTCAAAGGAAATAAAAAAAACTAAATTGAATTCACAAAACCGAAATTAGAGAAACGTCTAGGCAACACTGTGTTTTACATCACTGGTCACAATGGACCCTTTTCACAGCAAATATTTTTGACTTGTCATAGTAAGGAAAAGCACAGCTGAAATTAATAACATTAACAATGACTCAATTCTATTAAGTGTCCCAGTAAGCTATTTCAGTGAGTCAGTATACACAATATGATGTAAATAACTGGAATGCCGCCATCATTAATGGTTTTGATTTGAAGACACCTGTGTGTTTCCTAGGTCTACTATGATATGTCAATAGGTCATGTCAACATGTCTGCCATGAAAAATAGATCGGAACCAACGTTAATTATATTAGTATGTGCTTTTCCTTTTAAACGTCCATTATAAAAAACGCCTTTTGCCAACACTGAATGCTGTTCTAAAAATACTATTCTATTATTATTACAACGATTAATTAACTAATTTTCTCTCTTTCAGTAGTTAATTTGTTGATCACAATACAAAGATAATGTTTACTGAAAACACATAAATCAACTGGTTTCCTGCCTAACACCACATATTATCTTTGGGTTTCAAATAATACCATTTGGCAATTATTTACAGGCTAAATCCTAAATATCAAGAAACACTTTTTCACATGATCCGGCTTTTAGGAAGAAGTGAGGGGACCCAAAATGGCTGTTGCTAACCATCATAATATATTCAGGGAGCAGGTACACAAACACAGGCAACCAGTCCCATAATAACGTGTGCTTTTATTCTGAAGGCTCCATTGCTCGTGGGCAGTGTTTCTGTGTATCTGTGGCAGCTTCCCAGTCTTTGAGCAGCCACCGCTGGTTTTCAGCCAGAAAGCGGCAACACCCGCTCCTCGACGTTAGTGCACCATGTGTTTGTATCAACAGATTAACCGTATTTATTAGCTGGATTAATATGGTCTTTTATTATTTAGGCTAGGCTACACGTGAACCATCAATTCAGGATATATAAAAAGACTAGCTTCATTTTTTGGCCACTGGAAGTTAAACTTGACAAAGGTTGATGAAACCTTTCCACACCAAAAACTTGACTTTTGATCGATTTAAAGGAAAGTGTTCGCCACTACTTTGCAAGGCTCTGCAAAATATGAGTATACGAAGATATGATTAAATGATTAGCATAGAAGTATAATAGCAATATAGCAAAATGAATGCATCACAAAGATGTGTTGATGATAATGCTGCTCCCCCAGGGGGGGTAAGGGCAGATAATAGCATGTTTTTCTTTCCTCCCAGTGGCATATACAGTAGCTATTAATTATGTTTCCTCCCCTGACTGCGTCATGGAACTAGAATCCACATATATGTCCTTAAAAGGAAAGCCCCACCCCCCAGTTCATACTACACACAGATTGAGACTGAGGTTAAGAAACTTTCCTTGATGAGATGTCCACCAATTCGATCAAGGATTTCCAAATCTGAAAACAATATGGAGAAATATTAACACTGCTGTGCTTTTATAGTAATCTTCCAGTCCCGATCTGTTTGCATTTGTGTGTTCATCCTGACATAAACACATAAATACTCTTGCTGAAACAAGTGCCATGATTTCTTTAAAAAACAAATGGCTGCTGATGCTTATAATGCTACATTTCATTTCAAAATGCATTATAATGAACGTAGTTGGAAACATTTTCATCCATGTTAATTTTATTTCAGATTAAAGTTGTAAATAGTCACAAAGCAAACATGATCTGCCTCTGAAATAAGTCGTTCTAACTTTCTGTATGCTCCTTTATTCTTATATGGATTCAATTTTATAGTTAACAGTAATCTCTCATAACTTCTGCGGCTATTAACCGTCATAAATATAAAAGCCTTCGATTAAAATACATTCACTATGCTGAAGGAATCACAGAAAAAGCTGCCAGTGGAATGAAAAAGTGAACAAGCCAGTTATCCTTAGCGCTAGTAGGACTTGAGCAAAAATGTCTTAGTGTAATGTAAGAGTGTGTGGATGTGTGCTTTACAGGGAGGAGGGCTTCTGTGCAGAATTTTCTTTTCTTTTTCCCCACCTCAACACGGAGGTCGCAGGTCATGGTGAGACACTAAGCAGCACCCTAGGGAGTCTTGCCCAAGGACACCTCAGCATGGAGGATGTGCTTGCTGTCATGGGGACCGTGCTTAAACAGGTCAGCTGTGCAGATAAAGTTGCATCAAATCTTTCTTGTTCAGTTTTTTTTTTTTAACATCAGCGCAACAACTGACAAAACCATTAAGTATTCCCAAATTAGATAAAGAAAACTAATGAAACCATAAATTGGCATTAAATAATAACAACCACAACAAATTATACAGCAACAGGAACAAAATCAAAAATCAAGTATCACTACAGGATGTGAGGAATCAAAACTCAAGGAATTGAAGTTATGATTTCAGAATGTGAGGCATTAGTGAACAACTGCAAAACCTGTCAGAAAAAGCGTAAATATGCTATTATGATAACGGAAGTCGTGTTGGTCACGTGAACCTGAGAACGTAGACATACACTTGTGTGAGTGAGATTATGATTAGACAGACAGTAAAGGCTTCAACAGACCACACCCAAGCTTTAGCATTGTTTTAGCCCATCAACTAAATCACACATACATACTGCTGTTTGTTTTCAAAAGCATGGGGCATTGATGTTTTCTTAATGTCTTTTTTTCTACCTTCTAGTAAATAATACATGTTGAAGTTTTATGATGTATGTTCATACTGTAATGAATGGGGGGTTATGGCTGCCTCGGTACAAAAAACCATAAACACTTCAGCATGCCGTTACAAGGGCTTTACTTAATATTCAGATAAAGAGTGGTCTGGGATTGCCTCCAAACAGCTTTGACTTTTTGATGCTTTGTCACCTTGGTGTCCAATACCGCCGCACAAGACCCAAGAACGCATTCACACGCACGCAACAGACCAGAGTGCCTATCAAAGCCCACCGTGTACACTACACGAAGATTTTCATAGTGCTAATGATTCCTTGTAATAACTTTTGAGCTTCACTTTGAAGGAATGTAACCTTCATGTCCAGTAAATATTGTTATATATACATGTGTCAGTGCACTGCAAAATCAATTGCACTGCAAATTCAAATCAATATTCATGTCAAATGATATGGTGGTATCTCTACCACACCCTTCCCTTATTCTTTTATGATACATTCCTTGGTCCCTTCTATGGTGTCCCCCCAACTTTAAAAATGCCCTAGCTAACCTCCCACTCATGCCACTATTTCGAATGTACAGCATAGTACCGGTTTTCACAGAAAAAAGCCCAGTATCATCTTTGCACTGGGCTCCTACTGTTTTAATGGGTTGGCTGATCATCCAAACTATTTGATCCCAGACCAGCTGTGAAGATAGGAGCTCCAGCCTAAGCCCCGAGACCCGGATCCCTCCTCCTGACCTGCACAAACGAAATCAAACAACATCTGGTTAGAAATTATGGAGACACTATTGACAGTAAAATAATGATTAACAGATCATTTTTAGGGAATTTGGGTCTGTGTGCAGTCAGATGCTGTGTGTGTGCATCTACAAAACTGGTTAACCTAGAACATACCTTGTGCAATGGCAGCCAGTTTGGTTTTCTCCTCTGGACTGAGCTGCAACATTGTGTGAATGACGGGCAGAAGCGCCTGCCTCTCGCTGCCAGATTGTAGGAAGATGAACTGCAACAGGACGTTCTTCAGATACTCCAGGTTGGCCACACTCTTCTCCCTCTCCTGGTTTCGTTCTAGACGACGCACTTCACTCTTCAGCAACTAGCAGGTAGAAAATATCAGCCACTTTAAACAATAAAACCCTTAAGCTTTGGCAAAGTCCCTGCATTTAACAGTTTTTGCTTCCCAAACTGCATACTGCTTACCAACCTACACTCTAAATCTCACTAGTGTGGACAAGATATATTATTTGGTCAATAGGTTAGCAACACCTAACAAGTCTTACAAGGTAGAGGCAAAAAATAACAACAAGTCAAACTGAAAAACTGACCATCATTTTAAGAGGAAACAAGGTCCGTTCAAGGTCAAGGGCATCACGCATACAATAAAAGTAATAATACTCCTAAGAAGAAGAACTTCAGACGTACAGTATAGTACCTGACTGAATCCGACACAGCTGGTATCATGCTCAATGCATTAAATAGCAAGCTCGGTTTTCTTAGTAGACAGTGTTAACTAGTTATTTATTAGGTAATACTCTGCAAGTGATTACAAATATAGAGCCATTCAACAAATTCGTTTTGTTGGTTTTACAAATGTCTATCTTCACCATAGACTGTTTATCCTAACCAGAGTATTTTTTGTACGGGCGGAATGGAGTTTTGGTCAGCGCTGCTTTCCGTAGTCTAATACGTCACACATGACAAGTATGGCGGCCCCACCTCAGCTGCAATTGCCCAGTGTGTTATAATCTCTTTAAAGGTCTATGGTTATAATACATTTATGATTGGTAGAAAATTAGGATTTCTGAACATATAGTATTATACGTGTTTGGTCTAACAGGTTCGGGAGAACCAACGCCAATTATCGCCGGGGAAAATGGGTTTACAGCGATTGCTATACGGGACACTGGAGTGTTACTCCAAACAGTTTCGACTCGTTGACATTCAGCAAAAAGTCAGTGTCGCGTCGATGTCCATACAGACTTCACCGAGCATGGCCAACATTGTTAACCGGGTTGCATGTGTAGCTGGTCAGTGTAGTAGGATATTCGTCCAAACAAGCCGCCGCGGTGCCGCTAGCAGCCAGCTGTCTGCCCGCCGCAGCCTCTGCACCTCCGCCCAGCCCTCGCGAGATGTCATCCTGTTCGAGCACGACAGAAGCCGCTTCTTTCGGCTCCTCTCGGTCTTCTGCGGCGGCCAGTTTCTCTTCTGGACATACTTGGGCCACTTCGCTTACACTGGGCTCAGAGACACAGGTGGTGCTACAGAGAAAGGGAAAGCCGAAGCGTCCACCACCACCACCACCACCGGGCTGGCTGGGTTGTGGAGTTTTGAGCTGAACCTGGGGTCAAACACCTGGAGGTACGGCTTCACGCTGGGATGCCTGGCAATAGGAGCGGGGATTGTCGGGCTCGGGCTCTTGTTCTGCAGGCGCTCTGTCAGCCAGGTGGTTTTGCACCAAGGTGGGAGGATGGTGACAGTTTCGACGCAGTCACCTTTGGGCCCAGGCCGAGGCCGGAAAATAACTGTCCCACTGTCCCAGGTAGCCTGTCATGCTCACAGACATGAGTCCCCCTCATTCATCCCCCTCAGGGTCAAAGGACACAAGTTTTACTTTCTTCTGGACAAAGAGGGGACCGTGAACAACGCTCGGCTGTTTGATATTACTGTTGGGGCTTACCGACCAGTTTAAGTTGTTATGGTTATTAAAAACTGTTGCCAAAACTGTGTTGGACACAAAAAACTAATGGTACTGGTCCACAGAAAGTGATTTGACATGGCTGCAAAACAAATCTGTCCATTTCTGTTTGATTCTCTCCCTTCAATTAAATAAAAATCTAAGATCAAATATGGACTAATTTGGATGAATGTATCCCCATACTGTTGACACTATCCAAATGTTTTAGAGAGGAGTTTTAATATATGGTCATTTAAGGCCTTTATTTGGATAGGACAGCAGGAGAGCCTCTATTTATGAGAAATATAAATATACAAATATATTTGTGAGATGCATTTAAAATAATGTAATATTTAAAATCACTTGGAATAATAGGAGTTATTTGAAATTTAATTATTTAAGTAACAGGAAACAGTTGCAACAGTTAAAAATGCTCTGAAATGAAACTGAAGAATGTCTAAGTTTTCTGAATGTGCGTACTTGTGTGCATATACATACTGTGATCTGCTCCATGAGAACAGCATTGGTGGCCTCCGTTTCATGCAGGAGGCTGTTCATATGTTCCATACTGCGTGTGGCTGTGCTCAGCTTTTGACTTAGCTCTTCTTTGGTAGGCTCCACCGTCCACACAAATGGCTCTAGAGACCAAATCAGAGCCAAAAGTTAAAGATCACGGTTTGAGAAAGTCAGGAGCACATAGATGGCAACAGGATCAGTGACCAAAATTTGTCCTTGATTGCCATATTTAGGTCAAAGATTGAATATGGAACTTGTGAGACAGGTAAAGTACTGTACAGTGCTTTTATAAACATAAGGACTGTTACAAGGTGCACCTCCTGTTTGGTACACACCTTGTTTGGGGTCTGGGGATGTGAGAAGCTGCTCCAGAGATGGCAGAGGCGTAAGAGCAGGAGAAGGGCTCTCAGTCTCCGTGGTCTCCATGCCCTCACCCTCCTCCCTGGCCATAGACTGGAGGTCGCTAAGGGCCATTAGTCCCAGCCCTGCCTGGTTCTGGTCTGTGTTTCTGCGCTGAGGGTCTGACGCCATGGTCTTACGACCGGACTGGACCGCCACTGAATCTGGAAGAGTGTAAAAGTTGGTAGAAGAACACATTTTTTTGTTATTCATCTTGCAACAGATGAATAAGGTTAAACAATAGAAAATTATTTTTGTTACTTTTAACATAAATTGTGTTGATATTTTGCTACCAAACGTTCCAAGGTCTGAAAGGTAGAATACCTAAATAAGGGCTTATTCAATAAAGAAATAATTGGAGTACAAAGTAGTATTAACATTTGTTGGATGTCTATTTTGTCAAAAAGTACCTCTGGACTCTGTGCTGAAGCAATATGATTAATCGTTACTATACTAAATAGAATCCCTACTTATTTTAACACCAAGTTGTGGGTGGGTGTCATACTTCATTGTGACATGAGGGGGCACCAGACACACTGGAGTTAACCACTTCATCAGTTGGCATAAAAAATGAAGTGTGAAGAGAAGGGTGAGAGAGAAGGGACAGGTGCTTGAGAGAGTGGGTGGACAAAATAGAAGATAACGATTAATGGGCCTGAAACTAAACCAATCCCCTCAAATTCCCACCTCCACTCTGCTACTCCACCTCAACACACACAAACTTGCAAGTGCAAAACACTAACAAAAGAAACGCTTATCTTTAGCCCATAATGTTGTGTCTGCAAAATGTTGGTACGTCTTATCCTTCTCCTGACTTGACAACATTCCTTGTTAAAGTTGTCCCTGTTACAGGTTCAACACGAAGAAGGACTCAAGATAAATCAAGCTGTAGAAAGGGACACCAATTCATAGTAGAATTAGTTTCCTGGACCACATAAATACTGAGCACAGGCTCTGCAGAGCCACAACAGTCAGCAACAAAGAACAGCAGAGAAGGATGCTGCCTCCACTGGTGTCTAACATGTCAAATACTGTTTCTGGAACTAGTATTTGTAGTTTGTCTTAATATACCGATTGCTTGTTTAGATAAAAGAGTAAATTGGACAAAACATGACAATTAATATAAATCAATCTGACTGTTTGTTACAGTTTAGTCATAAAAAACAGGCCAGTAAAATGTGTCCATGGGACCAGCAGTTTTATGACCCACCTGCCAAATAGGGCCAGTAAAACACACAGATGTTGAATGTTTCTCCATTTTAATTGCCATTACAGCCAAATACAGTGGTTAAAAGGCTCAAATATGACTTTCAGTAAAGGGTAATATTGGCCCCATGTATCGAGCAAATCCTGGCGTGCGTGTGTGAGCCTCTAATGACGAGTCTCTCCAGATGCCACAGTGAGCTGTTTGCCACACTGAGAGGCGGGAACAGAGCCGAGGAGCCTGGCCAACACCTGGCCATGCTGGAGTGACAGAGAAGTCATTACTATGTATTACTGTGTATTTGCTGAGTGACTCCAGAGGGCAGCTGTGTGGGAGGTGATGAATGAGCTCCCAGTGCTGCTCTACTGATAAACACACCAAGATGCTCCTTCCTCTGTTCCATCTCCCATCATTCCTCTCATAAAAAATGAGAGTGAACAAGATAGAAAACTTCAACACTCTAAACACTTGATGCTTTGATGGAACTCTTTGTAGGATACCAATCATGCACCCGTTGAGCTAACTGCTGTGTATCTTAGCGGCAGTAACTTCGTGGATAAATCTTTCTGATTAGCAATATAATAGATAACATACGTTACATCACGTGTTTCCACTGCTACTTCATGGACAGAATCACATACTTAGTGCCTGATTCATTTAAATGGATAGTTTTTGATTTGCTTCTACGCTTACTGTTCTGGCTCTGAAAGTAGAAGAGTTGCTCCTCGATGCGGGTCATCTGGCCCTGCAGGGTCTCCACAGTGGCCCGGTGGTCGTCCTGCAGCTTCCTCAGCTGCTCCCTGTAGGTCTGGCGCTGGCTCTCAACCTGTGAAGACAGGTCAGCCTGAACCTGGGAAAGATCTGACTTTAGAGCCCCATTTTCTGACTGCACCAACAGCAGCCTGGAGAGGGAGACAGAGTGAGAGGTAATTAAAGGAATCATCTAGAGACTTCTGCTGCCACAAGGTATCTAGGTAGTATGAGGAAGTGTACGATATATCAATATGGTAGTATGATAAATTCTAGACAACAAGGGTAAATAACGACTTCCGAGCAGAGACCAGCTCACCTCTCACGGAGCTCGGCCTCCTTGTTCACGGTTTCCTGGAGGATTTTGTTGTGTCTCTCCAGCAGAGTGTCGTGTTCAGTCTGGAGCTGCTGCAGCTCGGCTGTGCAGCTCTGGAGACTCTGTTGGCTCTCTGCCAGCCTGGACCTCAGCTGTTCTACCTGAGAGGACAACTGCTCCCTGCCAGAAACACCACATATTCATTATATTCATATCACTCTTACAGTGATGACTGACACATACTATGAATTAGTGTTTCCTTTAATATGGTCCATTGAGCGGCTGCCTTTTAACCTGTGATTTAATGAAATTAACATTTAAATTCTTACTCATGTGATATGATTTGTATTTTGCCAACACTCTGTATATATCTGAATAATATCCTAAAGACCGAGCTGTGTTATCAATCCTGATCCAAGCATTGAAACCGCACAGAACTTGTGCTTGTGTTAGACAATATGCAGTAGTATAAAGCAATTATTAGTTTGTAGCTATTAAGTCAACCTGTATTTCGGTGTTTTCCTGGGTGTGTATCTGTCTGCTTGTTTTGACGTTTTTTTTCAGTGACAGGATGCAATTCTCCATTACCCTTTCTGATTGCCTCTACATCTTCCTTAGTCATGCATGTTGGTCACACAGGAGTTCTCCATACCTTTCTAATTTGGTAGAGTCTCCGTCACTCTGGGCGGTGGTTTTGCTCTTCTGCTGTTTGAGCACATTGTGGACTCGTACCTTGTAACCCTCAAACTCGCCAGCTGTAGCCATGAGCTCAGCCTGGAACCAGCACAAAGATTAAACTGAGACGTACAGTAAATAACACAACACACATTTTGTACTACAGTTTGACTTCACCTTGATGGTCATGGTCTCATAGTTTACTCAGACGTAGACCTAAGGACATATTTTTTGTGACTGGTTGAGAAAACAACTGCAGAGACATCATTTGACTGTGTCCAACTGGTGAAAGACATGTAGCCATTTTCACTTATTTCTTTTTACCAATTATGTTTTAAATGTTTTCCCTTTCTCCCATTTTCTTAAATTGTTTTCCTTCTATCCACTAGTGCACTCAAACTCACTGTACTCTCGCAATTTACCTCCAGTCTCCAGGCAACTGTTTCAGATAAATAAAAAAAATCAATCATACATTTTAACATGAAAAAACTGTCTTTTAGGTTTGTGTTTCAGCTAGTGCAGATGCATATATCATTAAAACTGCTAGTGTCAGGTCTCTAATAAGACCCAGCTGAGCATTTTTCCACAGTTTCTTGACATTGTAAAGACTAAATGATTCATAAAAATAATTGAGAGCTTAAAAATGAAAATAGTGCCAAGTTGCAGCGTTACATAACCCAGCTCACTAAGCATGAGCTGGTGCAATCTTCAATAAATTGATTAAAGGTGGAAGTGTCTCTTATAGTTGCTGATGCTACAACTATAAAATATGCTCTTTACCCTTACCCCAATCTGGAGGAGATGTTCGTGATCAGTGAGTGAATACCGTTTGTACTACCGGTGTGTGTGTAGAGAGGAGTGTCAGTCGAACAACCCAACATGATTTGACCCAAGATGAAACTGAGGGTTTTGATCATTAACATTTGATTAATTGTATGCGTTCCTTATATGTTGCAAATTTTCAAATGGAAAAATGCTTGCCTTGAAACAGACCTTTTTACTCAAATGTAAATGCAGCAGGTATCTGAGATGCATAGTGTTTACCTTTTACTGAGTTTTGTCTTAGTCTCAGAGCTTGGATGGTAAGCAGTCAGGTATTTTATTTTATTTTATTTCAGGTCAAGCATGCCACTATCTTATTGCTGGGTAGCTTCTTTTTGTTATTGTTATTGTGACTGCTTACCAAACTTTATTACACACAGGGTGCATGCAGTGCTGTAGTGTGTGTGTGTGTGTATGTGTGTATGTATGTATGTATGTATGTATGTATGTATGTATGTATGTATGTATGTGTGTGTGTGTGTGTGTGTGTGTGTGTGTGTGTGTGTGTGTGTGTGTGTGTGTGTGTGTGTGTGTGTGTGTGTGTGTACCCTAGCAATGTCTCTCTCCTGCTGCAGGCTGTTGATGCGTTGCTGCAGGGAGCTGCTGGTTCTCTGTTGCTGCTCCAACGCGGACCTCAGCTGCTCCTGCAGACGATGGCGCTCGGCCGTCAGCTCGCACACCTCAATCTCAACGCACAAACACAAACGCACTTTCATTTGTGACTTGTGTAACTAAATGTTGATTTATAAAACTACATATTTTATCAAAAGGGATAGCTGAGAGAAGTGTAGCTGGTACCTTGGAGCTTTCTAGCTGCTGTTGGTGAGCTTCAAGCTCTCCTTTCAGAGCGGCCTGCAGCAGCATGAGGGAGCTTTCCTGCATGTTTGCACACGCACACACAAACAACTTTAAATGCATACAGCCGTATAAGCAACCGCGGCTACACACATATGATTTACTGTTGCTAACATCTTCAAGGCCTTCCCCACCATCATGCCCACGCATGGTTGCATAACACTATTTACATTCATCAGGCAGCAATGTTACACAAACACACAAACAGACCTGCATCTTGACATCGGCCAATTCCTTCTTGGTGTTCACCAGCAGCTGTTTCATCTTTGAGGTCTTCTCCTCCCCCTGGTCCAGCTGGGACTTCAAAGTCTCTGGAAACCCAAATTCACATGCACAGGCCATGCAAACATACAAACAGACAAATAAAAAATTATTTAGGTAAAATACATACTGTAATGACATTTTTTGCTTTATTACAAAGCTTGACAGTGCAGAGCAACAGCAAACCTGAAGACAGAAATATGTACTACTGTACAACAGAGTGCCCTGCTGTTTCATGGTTGACAGTAAATCATTAGGGCTCTGCAAGAATACTAACATGTTTCATATTGTATCAGTAAACGCTGACTGGATTACCTACAAATATGCAGATCTGAAATACATATTATTTTATCAACTATCAAAGGATCTAGAGTACATTGTCATTCTTATATTATTGTATTTCATTAGGTAAGTGTCAGACATCTCTGATGTGATGGCTCTGACGCCATTTTTTTTAATCACATATTTAATGTAGAATTGGAGAATACCGCACAGGTTGTATTGGTCTGATCAATCTTCAAATACCAATTCTGTGGAATCATACTGTGAGCCAACAACAGTGTGAGCACAGCTGGAATAGGAATACATCTATCTTTTGGCTAGACCCCCTTATCCTTAAGGGTCCTACAATGTCCCAGCTGACATTGTAGACGTATTAATCTATGCGTTAAAAGAATAAGTGTAAATGTGAACGTCTCATACACACCGATTTTCTCTTTGAGTGTGTCCTCCTTCTGGGTCAGTGCATTTATCTGGGCCTTTAACTCCTTAGCACACTCATCTCTATCTGCAAGTTTGACGTTGAGTTCTTTCACCAGGCGTTCGTAGTCTGCCATCTCCATGTCCATTAAGGAGCTCTGCTGCGCCTCCTGGAGGTAGAGCCGACACACCACATCATTACAGGGAACAAAGCTAAAACCTCATATCCCTGTCAGTCAGCTCATTCATCTCATTTAGGGAAAAAGAAAATTGGTTCAGAATTAAAGCTCACTTCACCAACTTACTTTATCTTCATCAGACATGTAATTGACTGCTTTTAAACTTTTAACTTTTTCAAGAGATTTCCTCTATCTGTGATTGTGTGTGTGTGACTGTTGAGAACCTTGCAGCCTTAGGAGGACTTCATATTTTTCACAAACAGTAATTTAGGAGCTGACCTTTAAAAGCCTCCTTCACTTCAACTTCTTAAGCTACTAAAATAATTACAATTCCAGACACACACACAATTAAATCTTTAACTATGTGGTAGACTTTAAGCAAAAGGATATTTTGATGGAGTTATACATTTTTGTTGTAGGTATCATTTAACTTTACGGAACCTTTGCCGAAAAATAAAAAATTTCATTATTTGCTTTTTTGATACTCTGAAAAAACTCTCTCGGTATCAACCTCAAAAATACCGTGTCGGGCTGGCTGTACTAACAATGAGGACACATGACATGAAGTCAGACCTCCATGGCAGCTTCCATGTACACTGTTGTACTATGTAGGTCTCCACTAATGGAAATGAAACAGCAGATCCTGCAGGCTATAATTGCTCTCTTTCTCTCTGAGAGGTTCTGCTGTAGCTGCAGGCTGGCCATCACAAGTCCAGTTGGTTGACTGGACAGGCCCTCAGAGACACTAGTGTCTGAGAAGTTGTGTATGTGTGTATGTGTGTGTACCTTGCGTAGCTGCTCCAGCTCCTGGGCAGTCTGCTGAGACTGTTGCTTCTGTTTGCGGAGCTGGGCTGTCAGCTCTTCTACCTCCTTTGTGGCAGATGACAAGTCCTGGAGCAGCAAGCAAACACATGTTCAGTTCATTTTTGGTATGTATATAGTATATATTTCATATTATTATAGACTGGAATGATCTCTGATAGGTACACAACAGTAGTACAGAGTATCCATCTCTCCAGATTTCTACCTTGATCTTCTGTTCTTTCATAGCTCTCTCAGCCAGCAGGTCTCTGTCCAGACTGGCTGACTGTCTTTGCAGCTCCTGGTTTTGGACTTCCAGCTGCCTCACTGTGCTCCTCAAGGTCTCCATACTGGCCAGCAGACCATCTTTCTCACTGCTCAGTGTATCATTCTGTAAAAACAATGTATATGCTACTATCATATGTCAGGTGCTACACTACAAGACAGCAACTTGTCAAGAAGGTTTTTACCAGTAGAGAAAATGTGATTTAATGATAATTTGTGAAATCAAACAAAGTGTGACACATACAGTGGCAGTTTTGAGTTTAGTGGTCAACCACTGAAAAACTATTACACACTGAGACTGCTGCTTTTCTTTTTTTCAGATTTGAGGGGTTTCACATGAAAATGCACATGTACTGTGGGCAAATGCGTCAAACCTGCATGTACGAACGTGACACATTTGAAAGTCATTCATGCAGATCTGACAGCGGCAGGCTCTGAGGGCTTTCTCTGCAAGGAACACCAGCACCAGCAACAGCAGCAGCTACCTCCCATGATCTGTCAGCCAAAGACTGAAACTAGGATTGGTAAACAAAGATGTCCAGACATACTCTTAGATCCCTGACTAGCTTTCAGTCTGCCTGCCCCCATTCTCCTGAGACCCATAAGCGCACACAAGAATAAACCTGTGTCTCAGAAAATGGTGCTGCACTAGCACACAGCAGATGGAAGCAATACTCTGCTCCATTTACCTGCCTGTTGTTCTCTCATTGGAAAGAGACAGTTATGAGCTTGGGGAGAGGAGTATATATAAACAAAATTTCTCCCTAGCTCAGCCAGCCACATTTGATGGGCTATTTGTTGGTGCCAGGCTGTCAAGCGTAGCTGGATAAAGTGGCACTGGCTAAAATGGCTCACTGTAAATCAGAAGGAAACTAAGTTATGTGAGAAGCATTGGAGAGATGTATCGCTGGACAAAGTGGCACTGCTTAGATTTACTGGAGGGTGAGAGCAGTCTGTGTGTTTGTTAGTGGTAATGTGTGACTGTGTGTCTGAGTGATAGAGTGTGTATTTGTGTTACCTGTGTGACAGCACTGCTGAGTCGTTTGGTCAGGTCAACAATCTTTCTCTCTGCCTCCTCCACCTTCTCTCTCTCTTTATCCAGTTGCTCTGTCTGCCTGTCGTAATCTATCTGCAGGTTCTACACACACACAGACACACACACACACACACACACACCTCAGCTATCTGCTGCATTTACATTTGAACAAAACTCTCATTACAAACAACAGAGTGGTTTTGTCTCTAATGGAGACGCAGTCGTAAAGCCCAGTGCAGTCTGGGGGATGCTTATGGAGACCTCTGGAACTGACATCAGGCAAAAAGGTCTGCTTCAAAGCGAGCATGTTTCCACTTGCAAATTAGCAACAGATTAGGAATGCATACAATTAATCAAATGTTTAATGATCATAACCCTCAGTTACATGTTGGAAGAAAATCTAATCATTTCAATAGTCCATCATATGGAGTGACATTTGGATCCCAATGCTTGTATCATTTTCAATCAGTCATGGAGGCAAAAAGAACAAGGCTGTTTAAATATTGCCTTGTGTGGTCCATATTCTTACTTATCCAACACAAAGAAATATCTTTTACATTACATATTTATTCATGCTCTATTATGGGTTCGAGCATTTGATTTGCAAAGGAAATAAATATCAACTGGAAAGTCTGCATCCCTGAACCACATTATGCTAAACAACAAGGCTTTTAACTCCATCTTTGGTAAGATGATACACAACTTACTAAAAAAAAGTGCAGCGACTTAAACGTTCTGAATGAATGAAACGTGTTCATGTTTACATCTCTGCTACCACGGAGCTGCCATTTGAAGCCAGTCGGATCAACTAAAATAATGCATGGCTATCTATCCAAAAACAAGGCTATTTTCCATTGTTCCTGAATAGTTACCGTTTTGCCGCTGTTGGCATCAATGTCTTTCTGGAAGTACCTTTTAGTCGTATAATTACAGAATTTAACAGGATATTCTTTTTTTTTCCCAAAGATTTTTTGGGCATTTTAGGCCTTTAATGACAGGACAGGGGAGATAGAGGGGGAAGGATATGCTGCTTAGGGCCGCAGGTCGGAGTCCAACCCGGGCCCGCTGCTTCGAGAAGTAAACCTCAACATACGGGAGCCCGCTCAACCAACTGTGCTCTCCGGGCTCCCTAAGCAGGAGATTCTGGCAGTACTCCTGACCCACCTACCTTGTAGCCTTCAGCACCGTGGATGATATCTTTCATAGAGCTGCTTACTTTCTCCCTCTCTGCATTCAGTAATTCTACTTTTTCCTTGAGGGATGCAACCTGAAAGAAAATCAAATAAAATGTACAATTAGTAATCTAAGAATAGAGCAAATGTTTTATTTTTATTTTTTAAATGTATCTACCGTCTATACAATTATTTATCTAGTGTCCTAAACTTGAGGCATTGTTTTCTTATACTAAAAAATTAATAAAAAACAGAGCTTTTTTATTTTGGAATTTCTTTTGAAATGTCCAACAGATTTTTATAAGTTGTATGGTTGAACAATTAGCAGGAATCACTGTATCACATGAAGTCATGTGGATTTACTTTGTTTAAATGCCACGTTCATGTTGTTAAATGAAACAGTGCAAATTAAAATGTACAGTTTAGACATGTCATGCTTCACTCTACCTCTTTCTTGCTGATTTCCAGCTCCTTCTTTGCTTTGATGGCAACTGATTTGATTTTGTTCATCTTCTGATCCTTTTCTTTGTGTTCCTTCTCCAGGAGGGCTGAGGGGAGCGAGGGATAATTATTACCTGCTCCAAAGAACAGGCAAAGTAAATTGTTTCTTGAAAGACTGTAAATTTATTAAAATGCCACCTGCATACCTATTTTCTTTGTGATCTCAGCAGTTGCATTTTCCTCAGAGGAAGCAGACTGGGCAGCAGACTCCTGAGAGAGAAAAGCAGGAAAGAGCAGAAAAATGTAAAAAGCACTCAAATTACATGTCAATCATTATTGTTTTTTTCTGGTGTGAAGCCAACATCTAATATTTTTGCTAATATTTATTTATACTTTTATAATTTCTGAAATATTCCCCAAAAACGTACATGCGTTTTGTTATTATTCCTAATTGAGTGGATAAGCCAACTGCAATATTTCTAGAGCTAAAAGACACGTTGCATTTATCTATCAGTTCATCTAGAGATTATTTCCTTTAGTATGCAAGATGTAAAAAATAATGCCAAATGCCTGCCTAGAAGAGGAAAGAAAACAAGCAAAGCCTCTCCTTAATCAAGCTGTGAACTACATATATGTTAGGTAGTTTACTTGCTACATGACTTAAAGCCACTATGTGCAAGTTTGGTAATTTTCAGATTTTTGCCAATTTCCAATGGTGTTATCAGAAAAGGCACCATTACAGACAGCAAAGCATCTAATCGATTAATGTGGCTTCATGATCTTGTCTGATCAGGCAGTTCTAAGCAAAATGTGGTCCATTAATGACTTAGAATATTTATCAGAACATCACCAGGGAGTATAATCAGGGGAATAACTGTCAAATTCCCATTTCTGTGGACAAACAAATGTGGAACACTATTCTAAGAGGAAGCCAACACATCAGGAGCTCCACTCACCTGGAGAGCAGCAGTCTCACACCTCAACTGAGATATGTGTGAATCCTTCTCTGCGAGCTGGTCTTTAAGCTCTCTTCTCTCTTTCTCCATATTTGTCTCCATTTCCCCTTTCTCCTTTTCCTCTTGCTCTTGAGTCATAAGAGAAATGTGAGCCTGCAGTCTCTGGTTCTCCTCGTGCATCTTCTCATTGACTGACTTCATGTCCTCCAGATCTTTCTGCAGCCCTTCGGTATCATTCACCACCTCCTCCAGGTTGTTTCTCAACATGCTCCTCTCCTGTTCCAGGTCTGCGATACGAGCCTGAAGCTCCTTTTCCACCTCCTCTAATCCTATTACCACTTGGGCCTCCTCTAGACTACTCTTCAACAGCACCCTCTCCTTTTCCAGCTCATCAACCCGTGCTTGGAGCTCCTCGACTACCTCGGTGGAGTTTCGGAGTAAATCAGATTGACTTCCCTCCAGAGCTGTGATGGTAACGCGGGCCTGCTCTGTCTCCTCTGTCAGTGAATTCAACTTCACCACAAGGTGATTCTTTTCAGATGTCTCCTGTTCTAGCTGAGCCTCCAGGGCTGCCAGCTTGGAGGCCAAAAGCTCCCTAGTTTCCTGGACTTTGGAAAGCCCAGATGATGCCTCGTCCAATTTCTGGTGAAGGTCAACCTTTTCCGAAGAGAGGTCTTTGATAGTCAGCTCTAAAGTGGAAACCGTCTCCCGCATTCTTTCCACCTCCTCTTTCAGGCTCTCCTCCATCTTCTCTCTCTCCTCTTTCAGATGTTGCACTTCCTCCTCCTTCTCTTTTTTCAGGCTTTCTAACTTCTTCTCTTCCTTTGCTCTCCACTGAAGTGCCTCTTTCTCTTTCTCCTCAAGCAGCCTCTCTGTTTCTTTTACTCCCTCATGGTTCATCTTTTGCATTTCCTCTTCTCTGTGCTGAAGCTGGGATTGTATTTCGTCTCGCTCTTTAGTCAGCATGTTGACAATCTCCTGCAGGTCTTGAGTCATGTTTTCCTTCATCTGCAGTTGGGAGAGGACCTCCTCGTTCTGTCTGGTCAGTTCCTCTACAGATTGCTTTAGTTCACAGGCCAAAGTTGTTTGTTCCTCTACAGACGACGGGAGTTTCTGGTCATTGCGTGCAGAAGCTTCAAGCTTTGGCTTCAGATGTTCTAGGTTCTTCATCACAGTGTTGTTCTCCTCTGTAACCACTCTCACCTTCACCAACAGATTATCCCTCTCTTGGCTAAGTTCGTCCATCTTTTCTTGGAGTTCCCGTAAAGTTTTGCCCCCCTGCTCCTTCATGGCTTTGTACTGAAGTACAAAATCTTTCGTCTTCTCACCCAGTTCTAGCTCCACAGCTTGCAGTATTTCTCTCATGTGTTGACACTCAGCCTGGGCAGAGTCTCTCTCTTTGGTCAATGACTCACATTGGGCCCTCAGCTCCTCTGGACAGATTGCTGACTCTTTCGACTCACATCTGTCTTTGTGTGCTTTACTGTGTTGCTGAAACTCTCCTTGGACTTCTTGTTGGTCCGGGTCCAGGGTTAGGGCTGGATCACTGGGAGCACTTTCACGGCTCATCTGCAATTCATTGATTTTGAACTCCATCTCTTCTCTCTCCATCTGAAACTCCTCCTTGGCTCTCTCCTGCTCTGCCTCAAGCTCAATCTTCACATTACTGAGCAGGGTAAGCTCATCCCGCAACATGGTGTTCTGGGCTTGAAGTTCTTCCATGGCTGCTCTCAGTCTTCCGATCTCTGTCTCCTCTTCATCTCCTTGGCTGGAGTCACCCTCAGTGCAGGCAGACAGCTCCAGCATTTTGGCGATCCCTGAACTGCGGGCAGGTTCCTCGTCTTCCTCCTGCACATCCTGCAGGTAGCTGTCTGGAAAAAAGAGGTAATGTTTATGTACAATTTATAGATTTCACTACCCATTCAAAAAATATTGAATTCATGAATCTAAAATAAAACCCTTGCCCAAAGTCTGCTTGGTCCACAAATAACTAGAAAAAAGAAAGTTAGTGAATGCTGCATCATTGTATGGATAGTTGAAATCCACTAAAGGGAAAGTGACAGATCTAGCTCCTACTCTGACCTCTTTGCATGAATGTTGTACTGTTTTACCTTTGAGAGCGAGCTGCTCGGTCAACTCCTCGTGGAGTAACAGGAGACGCTCCCTCTCCATCTCAAAGTCCTCCTCCAGAGCCCTCATTTCCTCATCGTGCTGCAGACTCTTCTGAGCCAACTCCTCTTTGAGGTTCTCCACCTCCTGTTGGGCCTCCGTCAACTCCCTTTGGTGGCTCTCCTGCAGCTCAGCGATCTCCTGGGATTTTTGCCCTTGAATCCCTTCCAATTCAGCTCGAAGGGTTTCCAGCTGAGCTTCAAAGCAAAGGCGGACCTCTTCAGTGGTCTCTTTTGCAATGGCTTGTTCCCTCTCTCTTTCACTCTCTCTCTTCCTGTCACTTTCTTCCCGGTCTTTCAGTAATCTCTGGAAATAAGCCACTTCTTCTTGGTGTTTGTTGTTAGATTCCTCAATGCTGCTCTCTAAAGTCTTAATCTGCCTTTGGTGATCTTCTATCACACGGTCAAGCTCTCCTTGCAGTACCGCTAGATTATCCTAAACAAAATAACAGTCACGTGTGTTTTATGACAATCTGGTTTCCATATAACCATACATGCATCAATGAATGGACTTTACAATTTACAGAAATACACTAAAATGTCAAAGATAATTCAGAGAAACCACGTAGAATTCAACAAAACTGGCAAATTAACCAGTGTTACACAACGTACAGTATTTTGTTGTATTTTACCTTGGCTTGCTGCTTAGTCTTCTCTAGATCTTTACCAGATTTTGAAAGACTTTGTTGCACTTCTGCCTTCTCCAGTAGCAAGGCATCCATCCTCTCAGTCAACTCCTAACACACAAACAATTTACATAATGCGGCATGAAAATGACGCACAGCATGTTAAACAGAAAAATATTTATAGCAGACACACGATGAAATGCTGCAGTGCAAACAAACCTGTATCAGAGTGGAGTCATCTGAACTGTTATTGTTTTTGGACTGCTTTTTGAGGGATTCAACTTCTTTTTCCAAATCTGAAAGAAACAAATCAAGTCACATACTTGTACACTATTGGTCAACAGAGTCACAAACAAGTTTGTATAAGAAATTATAGCTACCTGCACATCTGCCCTTCATCTTCTGCAAAGCAGCCATCTGCTTCTTGGCAAACTTGATAAGGTCATCTTTGGGGAGCGTGTCCAGCTGAGAATAATATATAAAAAAAGAGCAAAAACATGAAACCATACCAACATATTTAACAACTAATCATGTTCATACAAATCTAGACTCATAAGACACATTTCACACATAGATGTGCAGTACCTTTGACTTGGCTGCACCTGCTGGCGATGGAGCCACATGCTCTGCTCCTGTACCACCAGGGTCCTGTTTCAGAGAAAGGGGGTGAAAAGAAATGACAAACTGAACTAGATAAGAAACATTTTATCATCTTAGGTGCAGATTGCAACAATGACATTTAAAAGCTTTGTAGGTATGCTAGATTTTTTTCTTCTTCGTTTTGACTCGATTAATGACCAGTCTCACAGTCAACACAGTATTTCTTTGGAAAAATCCGAAATCTTAATGTTGTCGTTAAAAGTAAATTGTTGATAAAGTATGTTAAGCGTATGTGTTATTTGGAGCCCTTTTTCAATTCGGCATAGATGGACCAAATGTCGGCTTTAAGAAAGGTTTGTCTTTTCCTGTGTCAAACAAAGTACACTTGATGGCGGAAATACAGCAAAAATATGCCGGTCGTACCTAAACGATACAGTGTTATGCGCCAGCTTATTGTCATGTTCTACCAAGTAACGTGTTTCTCGATATTAGGCGTATTTAAATACCAGGGTTTGGACTGTAGTTAGAGACATAGGGTTAACCGGTTAGTCTTTAACAGCCTTTTTCCAAAGTCCCAAACACCGCTACTACAAACGGCAGAACATTGTACTATAAGTTCATTTAAGATGCTATAACCTTACATGTATTAACGTTGCTTAGTTGTGCCAGACTGGCTAAAGCTAATTCCTCGTCACTGAACATTTACCTCCATCTCAGTCGAAGTTTATCGCTCGCTAGCTACTTCGAGGTCGTCTGTAAAGCAAAGAGTGGTAGGCGGTAAGCTGTCCCGGATAGCGTCAAGCGATATTTGAAATAATATCAGATTTTTTTTTTAGATTTAATACGAAAAAAAACCTCTGTTATGGTTCTGAGTTAACAAGCTAAAGCAACGACTTGCTTCCGCTAACGTCAGCCACGTGACGTCAGCAACATTTACGTCAAACATCCAACAGGATCAGCATCCGTTTTTTGTCCCGTCCAGTCTTTGGCAGATTGTACCCTTATTAATTATGCACAGACAATCCGATTTTATTCAACATTTTTTAGCTTCCAGATACAAATACCTATTTTTTTTACACGTGGAAATAAAAAAATACTAGTAATAACAATTATCTGTCACCAACCAACAATAGTCTTACCCCACTTTTGCAGTTGTATTTTACACCTGGCCACCTGCGGTATTACCTGGAGGCAGAATTGTCATTGACCACATGGTGCATGACCTGACATCTCAGGTCCTCCAGAATGTGTCAGAACTGAGTAATGAAAAGGTCAAATTAAGCCCTTTCACCTGTTTTCAGAGAACTGGGTTGAAAGCCATCATGCCTGGGCATCCAAACTAGATTACAATCTAGAAAAGTGAGTACAGTAGAGTGAATAAATGTGGCCCATAGCCTCAAGGAATAAAAGCTGGGCCATACATTAAATATGCTCTTAAAAATTTGTGAATGACTAATATTTCATTGCATTCTGACCCTTTGGACCCATTGTGACTTGAAGTGAGTGCACATCATAGGCAGCAGAAGTAGTAGTAGTCTAGTAAAAAGACCTTGTAAGTTAGGAGAAGCCTATGGCAATGGATTGTTTTACCTACAGTATGCTAGCAACGGACATATTGTGTAGTACAGTAGTGCTGGGAAAAGGTTTTATGGTTTTTGCACAATATGTTGTAGCACAAATTAAATAAAAAGGAAATTACACAAAAATTACAACCTTGTATAAAATAACCACAATCCACACTGTTGTGTAACCTTAACCTTTTTTTTCTAAATTTGATAAATCCGGTTAAAAACTGTTGCAACACATGTGGAATAAGGTGTGTAGTAATAGTGTTCAAAAACGTTATGTACAACCTAAATATTAGATCTCAGTAGTATAACACAAGATTTTGATTAAACATTGCTCTACTAACCTTTGCACACCCTAATTGATAATACATGTTACATTGTATTAACTGCATTAGAATAAACAGAAAGTAGAGCTAAAACTATTTTTTTTTAAAGCATCTCTTTACTGTGAATTTGTGCAGTGGAGTAGTCAGAATAAGATCTCCTCACTAACATCAAACATTACACCTTAATGACAAGTAAACCCATCTTAATGACCAGTATTCAACATTGACAGAACACGCAGATCTTGATTAGAGACAGAGAAGTGATGTAGAGACAACAAACACCTTTAAATGACAGATTGACAAGGTGGCTGCAGACAGAACACGCTGTGGTTGAAAACCTTTGTAAAACTAGCTGCTCTGATCATTTTTACTGTGTATGCAAGGCCATATGGGGGCATACAATTACAAACCCAAAGCTGTCTGATGCTGTACCATGATGTTGTTTTGGGACTGCTATTGGGAGGTGGCGGTGGTGGTGGGGGAGGAAGGTGGGGTTTCTGCCCTTATGCTGACATCAGGCCTGTCACAAACTCAGTGGATGGCCTAGCTGTGCTTCTGTATTCCCATCACGTGAGGTCCAGTTCTATCTATTGAATATGGAGAGTGTCTGTTTTGACACAAGTGATAGAAGCACTGACAGAGGCAGCTTAGCGAGGTGCCTCTCATCCTGACAAGGCTGGGGTGCTCTGGGCAGAGGGGCAGGGGCTCCGCCGACTCCCTGTCTCATCTGGAAGAGACCCATCTCTCCCTTCCACCCCGTCTGGGTCAAACCCACCCATCCATCACAGCCCCTCCCTTGTTTTCTCCCAGGGCATCGAGCAGCCATTTTTCTCCCCCCACTCGTGGCCGTCAGTCAGGGACGGCTTTGCAGTAATATAACTGACACTGGCTGGCGTTCAGGGAGAAATGAATAGCCTAGCTGGGTCTATCAGGACAAGCAACAGACACCCCTTACATCCTTCTCTCTCTCATTTTGTCCTGCTAGTTTTGTCTCAACAATCACCACATTTCAAACTAACATGGAGAGGGAAACACATTCTACTTTTTCCTGCCTGTCTCTCCTCATTTCTGGAGTGCCCCCACAACTGTAAACATGAAAAGGCGTTTTGTACATTTGACTTTCCAAATCTGAATGTTGCACAAATGTTGTGGGAAATGAAAACAACAGTCGGTGCTCATTTTAAAGTATAAACGTTTTTTAAACTGATTTTATTTTAAAGAATATATCTGTTCTGCGTCAAATTTCCCTTGCAAAGATTCCTGTCAGTCTACAAAGATGCACTAGGTCTATGCAGAGTCACTCTCTGCTGAACTGCTGGGTGACACAGTATTTCTTTTTTCATGGCTGTAAAGTATAGCTGTGGAGCCAGTTCCAAAACTGTAAATGTGTTATGGTGACAAACCTTTCTTGTAATACCAAAAAAAAAAGTGAATGTAGAATGGTAAAAAAAAATATGAAAAACTTGTCCTGTTGTTTACATAGGCTTCAAGCGTTAAAATGGTATAAGGGGTGTTAAACAACATGAACAGCTCCACAGCTAGGAGAGCAGAGGAAGTTCATGCCACCCCCAGCAGTTGAGGCTATACTTTCCCAGTTGTGACCAGCAGCTAGAAGACTGTCATAGTGATAAAGAGCAAAGCATAAAAATGAGACATTGTGGTTTTACAGGAATTCTGTGCAGAACTATTTCTGGCCTGGACGCAGTGATCTTGTCACGCTTACCATAGTCTACATCCTTGATGTTCCACTTCTAGGATTGGTCCATTCCTGCCGGAAAATCCACAAAATATCGCCCGTATAGGCCAGATATCCGTTGCCTTGGGCTTCCTTTGTGTTGGCATCATAAACTCTGGTCAATTTATGTGGACAATGGTCAACCTTTTAACTAGTCTCTGCAGGGTAAATTCAGACAGCTAACCAGACTATCTGTCCAATTTGAGTTTTCTATTGCATGACTAAAACGACTTTTAAACCTACGGTACACCAAAAAAAGGTCTTTCCGAGCCTATTTTGCAGTGGCACCGCAGCTTTTCTCCAGTGCTTAGCACCGACCAAGACAATTGTTATTGGTTTAAAGAAATGCCAATAAAGCAGAGAACGTTTTACTCGTATCCCTGAATGCTATGTGGAGTAGCCAGACTCTCCTCCAGCTCACTTTGGAGGAGAGTCTGGAAAGCAAGACTATATACTATAACCGGCCAAAAAAGCTAGGTGTTAGCCTCAGTCATCCCTTGTAATTAATCAGTGTAGTTGTAAAAACACTGAAGTGAGTGGTCCAATAAAGTAGTCGTCCTCTCCAGACTCCATTCCCCCTTTCCTCCTCCATTTGCTCCCCCACTCCACTGCACTCCCCCTCCTACCCAATCAGTGAAAAGTGACTTTGGGGGTGGCAGGATGGAGTGGTTATGTCACCAACCCCCTACAGCGTGATTGAAGCCTTTCAATTTTAGAGGCCAAGAAAGATGGAGCCGTAGATTACCCCATTACGACATTGGTATTTACATTTGATTGAATGAATCTCTCAGATAAGATTGTTACTTTACTCAGCATACTGATCCACCTCTTATTTTGTTCTATGCATTGGGCATTTGTTTTTTTTTCCTGACATTTTACCTCTGCAGACTGGCTGAACCATTAATAGCTTTGACATTTAAATGTTTTAATGAGTCAGTTGAATCTCTCAGATTGTTCTCTTCACTACAGAGCCTAAGAGTGTGGGTTTTCTAATGAATAACCAACGTTTTTACTCCTAAGATGACAAAATATATCATTATGTTCTGAGCTGCTGTTAATAGTTTTGGCGCTTTACATAACAGGTTAAAATTTAATAAAGTCTGCGTGTCATAAAGTCAAGAGAAGGCACTGTGTCCGATGTACATCATTAATCAAACACAGCTGTAGCATTTTATTTGATGATATTTCATAAATAAACCTGGTTTTATTTTATGAATTTGCAAACTTGTGGCAGTACTTGACCCTCTCTCATCACTGCTGCTAAGGGTCTCTTAAGAAAGGCCAATTTTGCCCAAAGGAGGTTAAGACAAGGGGCCCTATTTTCCTGAGACGAGCACAGATCAACGACCCATTTGATCGGAATGAGATTATTGGTAAGAACTACACATTAATGTAACCTGCAACACACTCAGCTGAAATTGCACTGTGCATAATATTTTGGGTAACATTTCTCTAGTAACATATTAACAAGACAAAGATTCTCTGTCTTTTTAACAAAAGTCATGGTAGCAGCTCTGTAAGGCTTTACCAACACACAGTGGTGCTTTGAGCTAAATGTTGAAGCTAGCATGTTGACATGCTCACAATGACTATGCTAACATGGTATACTGTTTACCTTGTTCACCATCTTAGTTTAGAGTATTAGCATGCTTACGTTAATTAGCACTAAACACAAAGCAGTGCTTGATGGAATCATACTTAGTTTTGAAGGTTATCTATCGCTAACAGATTTGTCTACAGAGGTAGTAATCAAGGTAGTTTACCTTGATTTTGTGTTTGTGTGTGTACATGTGCGTAGGTGGAGGCCCCATCCTGATGCTTGTCTATTATTGATGTGGCAGAGTCCCATCCTGTCAACTTGGCCTCTGATCTGATGAATCCAAACTGCATAGTTGACCTTTGATCTCCATGATGACCTATCTCTCTGGTTGTTTTGACTTTTTGAGGCAGAAGCCGCCCTGTAACACCACCAAGTCAGAGACAACAGAACAATGTCAGTAGTGTTTCAAGAGTTGTAAATTATCAGCATTTATTTGTCACAATGTTGATAGAAAACCATGCTGGGTCTCTTAATATTTTTTTGTAGAGCATACGTATATTAATAAATACATGAACTTGTTAAATCCGCCACTTTGAGTAGGAGTATTGAATTGAGCGATTGAGTGATTAGGAAGAAAGAGTAGTAAGTGTAGCAGTTTTGTCTTCCGTGCCCCTTGGCTGTCAGTGTGTTGTATATAAATAGTTTGGTGGCTCAGCAGGAGAACAGCACTTCATCAAGGACCACGGGCACAACATGCATCCGTCTGCACTCACATCAGCGCTCAGCCTTGATTGCAACAGTCTTTCCTTTACGCACTCCATTCCCTCTTTTGCCCTGCTCTTCCACGTGCTTAAGGCACATTCTGCACATCCTGTACAGATCTTGTCGATTCACTGATTTGTTTCCTCCAACAGTGGAGTTGAGACAAGGCCACCTTTTTCCAAGATAACACATGACTAAATCTTGTCAGACAAATATCCCAACGGCCCAAGAAATGTGCTGATTATGTGTTTCTGGAATTTTATGCTGTTTAATAGCTTTTATTTCTGTAAGTGGTGACAATTATTCTGCTCTTACAGGATGTGCTGAGTAAAATGTCCCACATGTTGCACTTCCAATTTTGAAGTTGGACAGCATTGCATTGACATGCAACTCTGTTGGGACATCAAAGGCAAACAATAAATAACCATAACATGTTGAAGAGATTACAGGTTTGTTGCCTAAAGAGCACGCACATTTTTTTATTTAGTTTTACTTCTTTCATTCAGTTTTACATTGTGTTTGTCCGAGCTGATATCCCAATCAGTAGCCTGTAGGGCTGTAACTAACAGGTAACATTTTAAATCAATTCAAATGCAACTCAAACTACACAGTGGAATGGATGTGATTGTACAAAGTAACAGGTGATTGTACAAAGAGTCCAAAATGCTTACACACATCACTCTGAGAGATTTTGAGTCACGATTAAACTTTCAGCACGGTTCAACTAGTGTCCTTCTAGGAGCTGCAAAAATCCCTCCAGTTGGAAAGCGGCGTATGAGAAAGTGACCCACTTCTTACTTGATTTATTACCTCAGTAAACATTTTTCATAATGAGTTTATGGTCTCAATCGCTAGTTTTAAGTCTTCTGCAATACAGAATGATGTTCATTTTTTGAATTATGGTCTCGTTGATTTTAAAATCGGCGATAAAGCAGGGGATGTTTATGGGCGTGGCTGTGATGTGATTGGGATTGTCTAACGTAATGTAGATTGTAAGCAGCTCCTCCCTCTCTCCTCCGTCTTGTGTAAAATCGTCACATCTACAACCAGGATGGCTGCGCCCGTAACGGCAACTCAACAACTCATAGCAGATATTCACCAACCGATGGGTGACATTCTCTGACCATTAATATTAACAGTCCATGCATGCAGCCAGTAACCAGTAACATGGCCCAAACTCAGCGTTCCTGGTTCAACAGAATGATTTACTTGGTACACATGTGTTATTAACTCCTTGGTTATTTTGCGCTGGAATTGTCCTTTAAGTTAATGAACAAACTGGAGATGACCCTCATCTCCAGTTTTTTTTAGAGGCCTGAGACCTGCCGCTTTTGAACACTAATAGAGGTTAGCGATCGACAAGGCTAGCTAATGCAGAATAGCATCAGAATGTTTGTTAAGACCTTCAGTGACCACGTCATTTTTCATTGTCATTGTGTTGTACATTACCCTGTTGTGCAGTAGCTGTGGAAGCTAATCTGTACATTCACTCAGGCTAGTGAGGCAGCCCTGAAATGTCAGCCCTGTTTAATGCATGGTTCTTAAAACCACCCAACACACATGTACATGTACACGCACGCACGCAAGCACGCACGCACGCATGCACGCACGCACACACACACACACACACAGCAGACCAGTGTTAATTTCATCAGCAGCGTTGGAGAAACAACACAGTTGCTGATGGCTTGGAGAGTGATGAGGCATTTAGATTTACCAATGACAGCTATTTGCTAAGTGTGACTGAAATACTGCCTCCTCTCTCGCTCTGTATTTCTTTTATGTTTCTTTTCTCTCCATCTTTTCCTCTCTCTTCTGCTTCTTGTCATTCATCATAAAACTGGAGGAGCTGTGGCCTGTAACCATTGGCCTGTGTGTGTGTGTTTGTGTGTGTGTGTAAGAAGAAGACTATTAATCTCAACTGAATGTATCTCATTTGCACTGCCTCAATTTTAATCAGAGCTAATGGAAGTGCTGGCCAACGATCAGCTCAGCCCTGGTCCTCAGCTAACACACACGCACGCACGCACGCACGCACGCACCCACGCACGCACACACACACACACACACACACACACACACACACAGACACACACACACACACACATACACACACACACACACACTACAGCACTGCATGCACCCTGTGTGTAATAAAGTTTGGTAAGCAGTCACAATAACAATAACAAAAAGAAGCTACCCAGCAATAAGATAGTGGCATGCTTGACCTGAAATAAAATAAAATAAAATACCTGACTGCTTACCATCCAAGCTCTGAGACTAAGACAAAACTCTTTGTTCTGTAAAAATGATTGCAATGTTGCACTTTATCCTATCTTAAGGGAAACCACTGTCACAGCACAGAGACACATTGTTGGTCAACCACAATTTCAAATTCGGTAATTATAATATAGTTACTAAACCAGGTATGATCTGTAACTTCAACATTTTTGTGGTTGGCTTGTTTGCCGTACTATCAGAAGTTAAAACCGAAGATTAACATACATTTCTTCTCTGTGTCCAGTGGAAGGACTGATCTGGGAAGTATTGGCTTGGGGGCAGGGGTGAGGTGAGGATAGATGGATAGCCTTTGCTAGAAAAGAAGGAATACAGCTTCTGGTAACAAAGTTGTCTTATTTACATGTCGTGTTGTCCCAGCTGGCTCTCTGACATTAGCCACTGGTAAGCTTAAACACAAGGGTTACCTGGTTTTCAGAGATGGAAAATGTATTAATCCTGCACCTTTACTATCTATCTTTGGTGGTGGCAGTAGCTCAGTCCATAGGGAGTTGGGTTGGGAACCGGAGGGTCACTGGTTCAAATCCCCGTATGGACCCAAAAAGTTGGGATCGTGGATTGGTGGCTGGAGAGATGCCAGTTCACCTCATGGGCACTGCCAGGTGCCCTTGAGCAAGGCACCGTACCCCCCCGACCGCTCAGGGCGCTGGTTCAGCTGGCAGCCCAATCACTCTGACATCTCTCCATGTATAGTGCATGTATAGGTCCTGAGCATGTGTGTGTATTTCAGGCCTGTGTGTGAGTACTAACAAAAAGTGTGTACACAGAGTGTAGTGCAGTGATTTCCCCACTGGGGACTAATAAACAAATTATCTTATCTTATGAGGTTAGGTGTTGTTAAATGTATTTATATAATTTAATTAATGCATTCATTAGGACAAAGCGCATTAATCAACATTACTGTAAATGTACCTGTGTTAGCCAGCTGACAAAATGCTTTGAAGCACTGCGTGCAATTATCAGAGCTAGTTGTTTATGGTCCATAAATACCTGACAATGTAATCACTGTTTCAATGACTAATGATAATATTTGCCCAGCACTGACTGTCTGTATAGTTACTTTGTATCTATTATTTGATGCATACGTATTTATGCTGATGTCACAAAGGCCTATTGTCACAAAGGCATATCTGCTCAAGAAAAGTTAAATCAGCAGTTACAGATTTTTTTAGCCTTTTGGAGCAGAAACAAGTTGTTGACACAACATTGACATATCACCTTCACAGTTGATATGGCCAATACTTACTTTCTTTTGGCTCTGTTTTCGGCCTATACTTGCTAATCTTTGACTTTCTGTCTGCTGTTTGGTGCTGAGCAGAAAGTATAGTGGGTTTTAAGAGCTTCACTTACAGTATGTGTTTAGTCTTGTGTATGGAAAATAAAGTTTACCTTACCCTAGAATCAGGTGGTGATTTATTGACCCCCTTTATATTGTTTTATGTTGTCTTTTGATACATTGATTTTATCTAAATACAGACAATAGCCACTTTAAGCTGAACAAAATTCACATTTATGGTTTCTGCAATGCATGCAGTTTGTCTCACACTATTAAACTATGCATTTTTATATTATATCATGTTATATAACATGTTTTTTTCTCTCCATTATGCAGCAGTTCGGCCCTCCTTTTTTAAATTTTATATTCATTGATACAGAATTTGTATTAGGTGTTCAATTAATTTATTGCACACTTTCACATGGTGTAATAGCCTTATCATTCTGTGCATACAGAAATAATGCGTTTACATTTTTTTCATGAAAATTGGAATGTGCTGGTTCAGCATTATTTTCCAGTAATATTGCTCCCTTGTTACCACAACAGTATGTGCTTAAGTGTAACACATCTTAGGTATCATTATGAGAGCTCCTGCACCTCTCTGTAGCTGCAGTTAAGCTCTATGTGGCAACAGAAGAGAACCCCCTCTCTATTTTTTTCAGCAATTAAGCAGCATCAGTCACTGTCAGAAAACTGGCCCTGAATGGTAAGCACTCCATTAGTGGAATTACAGCAGCTTCAGACTGCTGCAGAAAGAGACGGGGAAACGAGGGGAGTTAATGAATTCCAATTGGTGATCCATCAGTTGTAATATGTCTTTTGCAGGAAACACTCGTGGTGTGGACTGAAGCAGAATCTTAAAATTACCCATCCTCAAACCACTAGTCTACAGTTAGTTGTAAATAATGAACTGCATATTCAGGTGGATAAGGACAGAAATTGTAATTACACTAAGGAGCTCCAGATGGTTAGACTGGAAGAATGCGTCTGATGCACATTAACAGAGTAAGGAAAGTTCTTGCTTAAAGAGCACCATTGTGTTGCATTTTATTGGGAATAAAAAAAGTAATACATATATGTATATACTGTATATATGTATGGGTTTATCAGTGAATTTTGGCAATTACTGTAGAGAAAATCCACTTTCTATACACTGCCCACATGATTTAGTTAAATAAGTACCTTTCTTTCCTGTACTTAACTAGACTTTAACCATGTAGATGCATGATCAGAAAACAATCAGTCCAGTACTTTTGTGTAGCTTTAACAGTATTTGTATTTTCTACATATTATCTGTCTATAAGTATGTCCTGCATAGAGGGGCTTTAGTCAGCTCTTTATGTTTTCAGTCTTGGCACACAGTGTGTATAAATGTAATACATCTGGCTGATGTTCTGCTTGTTTAGACATTTTAAAGCTTTACTCCATGATATCTAATTTACATGAACCTCTCTCGTCACCACTACCTTCTCTCTTTCTTTTTCTCTCAGACTCCTCATCGGGTTCCATATCTCTTCCTTCCCAATGCTTTGATTGAGTTTTTAAGTTTCTTCTATCTCAGTAAAGAAAGAAAACACAGGGTCAATTTATATTTATGTTCAAGTCTTACAACAAGTTGTGATCATGATGAATGTCCACTGTCTAGAGTAACGCGACCACACAGGTCATGTTTGGGAATGAATGAAGTACAAGCATTCCACTGGTAAAAGGATCTAGTTACCTCTATAATGCTTCACATGGATTTCACTTCACACTACTTCCACCATTGCTTCTGCCAAAGGACAATTCATATGAATGGTCCCTTGCCAGGAAAATGTAACCCTAAGTTGTTTTGATGAACAAGAAGTGACCGATAATTCAGTCAGTTGACTCTTCTTTGTTATCTAGCTGTCATTCAAAACATCGCTAACGGTGCATTTTTGTTTACAGTCATTGCTGATGACCAGAAAGCAACCAAGAATGTGCTGTCTGCTAAGGAACCAGGTTAGTTAGGTCAAAGGTGGAGTGACTGGTAAGTGATAAGCAGCCCAGCTCTGGGCCCTGGATAAGCATTCCTATTCTCAACTCAAACGCCTCTACATCTCAAATCCAACACTGGACAAATGAAACTAAAGGCTCCGATGGCCTTTTCCAATCCCCCTCTGTTACCTCCTTCATTACTCACCCTAAAACTTACGTTAAAAAGTAATACTCCTCTGTCTTTTGGTGCTTCATGGGCATCATGTACACATTTCCAGGGGAATTCTCATATTTGTCTGTCGGTGCATCCACCCTCTGTGTTCGCTGATCAAGATGAACGGCTGTGTGCAGCCCAAATTCAATCCAGTAAGACCCAGACATCAATAATATATTAGTGGAGCAGTAAGAAGCCTAAATATATCAGTATTGATTGGCTACTTAGATTCAGCTTGTTTGGACTAGGAGACAAATAGCCTCTCCGCCTCTCTCGAGAAACCCATTTCATTTTACAGAAAGAGTTACAGTACAATGTTACTGCACGTCTGCTGCTCTATGTAAAAGTCACATTAACAACAAGACTGGAAATAGACCCAAGAAACGTTTTTTATTTGTATTTCCATTCATGCGATTACAGAATGCTGCATTCATTCATTATCATTTCTTTCACATGGTGTGACTTGATAGGCCAAAGTGAAGACTTGGAAGTGTTCATGTTCAGAATTGTAGGTGTCAAAAAAGCCACAACTGGAATATTCCATCAGATTGATGGATAGAACGTTGTCCAGATCAGTGAAAACGGCTTTCTTTCTATTCTAAGAACAAGTCAATTAATGCCCTCTCTCTCTTCCACAGTTTTTTCTTTGGTAGCTGCTCTTTGTCAAACGAGTCAATGCAAGGGGGACGTTTTAGTGGACTGAATGGGTGAAGAACCTGCAAACCGTGCCTGATCACGTTTGCATGCTAATTCTGACATTTATTACAGATTCTGTCTGTGCATCCTGCTTCTCTCTTTGAGCAGGCAATGTTTAAACTTCTATTTTATTATTAGACAAAATATCACACAATTAGACAACAAATCTGTGCAGCGCTGTTTTGTCATGTGATAATTCTTGGTCGAAGTTATATATTTGTCTACAGTCTTTTTCGTGAATGATAAAAAGTTGAGTTTAAATGTCAGCTGGTATAACAGACATAATACAAATCTTACTGAATGAAAAGCATAAATGAGTTCAGTTTAGTGTATTATTTCAAAATTAAATTGTAATAGCTGCAATTATAAAGCAACACGTGCTTCAGTTTTCCCAATTTTCTTTTGTCTATGGCGGCGAGCCCTGTCAAATTCTGTTGTCCGGACCATGCTAGCAAGAACCCAATGGGTTTTTCTCTAAAAGGTTAAATCCAAATATTTTAGTATCAACATTTTTGTAATGCAATTCACCTCTTCACATTAATTTACCTGCTGTGATATGATTTCATGTGGAAGGGAAAAATCATGTCAATGACAATGGAAAGCAGTTCATTTAGTAAGGGCCAAATAATGACTGAATGACTGAATACATAATTATTAAGCAGTAAAGGCGTACATAAAAGGCAATACAAAACCAATGTGTAGGCTATTGTTTGCTTTGGTTTCATTTAGACATTTCAAATCTTTCATAGAGATGCAAAGGCGTTAGCTTCTACCAACAAACAATGTTCCTTGGTAAAACTAATGTTGCCAACACACACGAGTAGCTTTGCCTCGATTCAATTGGTAAACCTTCAGTTACTGAATGGATTTGTATGGTCGATTACGGTGGCAAAGCTAAAGCTAAGCTAAAGTTGTTAATAGTCAATAAATACCAATACCTTTGGAGTTGTTTAAAGGCACCTTTGACAGAGTTATGGTGAGTGGTGAAATTAAAGTCACGGGTAGTGTAAATAATTAGTGTTTAGTATTTAGGAAAGTATTATTATTACTTTTGCAATGAGTAATTAATAAAACATTCCTGGCAACACTGTGTATGTGGGAAGAAAATCACTTTTGTAATGTAATCCTTTCAAGGGATACATTACTGAGAGATGAAGACAAACTTTACATGTTTAGCCTAAATTTAGCCACACAACAGGAAAATGTCAGATTAGTAGTTTAATGTTAGGGATGTAATGAACAGTACTGCCTCCAATGGCCGCTGTAGCTGCTCATCAGAGTTTTTGGGCGCTATCTTGCACCCGGCGCAGCGCGGTACGATGCCCGCCGCAATTCCCAAAGTGTCTTTGCTATTTTTTGGTAAATAGCAAACACACCTGGTACCATCTTTGGGCAATCTAGTTTTTAAGGGAGATGTGTTTAGGTGAGTACTTGGCAATTGCTTTCTTGAGGCAGCGGGAAGTGATCGCAGCGTTGACCAACAAAAACCTGGTGCTGAAGGCAATATTGGAGAATTTTATTGTTATTTTAACAGCACATTAGTAAAATGCACTTAGGCTTATGCACAGCGTGTGCACATTATGCTTGTTACACACACACAAGGAAGTGCAGCAGCACAGAAACATGCAAAAGATTACACGTAAAAATATGACGTTGCAAATCCACCATAATAGCAACGTGCCAAGGTTCAAACGCGCCTGGTATTTAAAGGGAATTGGGGTTGCACCTTACTTAGGCTACTTCAGACAGTGGCTCTCAGCGTTAGATACGGATGCAAACATGGACTTTCACCAAAGAGACTGGAGTTACTGAAACGTACACATGTAACTCCTCCCACGATCTTTTCCTAAACCTAACTGTCTTGTTCTTGTGCCGCATGTCAGTTAGACCCATAGCGTAAAAGACTGACGCAAAGAGTACCGACCCAAAGTGTCATAAAGTGACGCCCACCCAAAGTGTCATAAAGTGCTGACAAAGCACATGTGAATATGATGCCAAAGGGCTTCACGCTGAAGGGGACTTTTTGCGTCAGTCACAAACGCCAAAGGCACCTGACCAAGCGTCTCTTTTTTGAAGCGCTGGAAGTGAGAATGTTTTGCAACTGTCAACAGACCTTAATACATATTCATGTCAGTCATTTCAAATGGAACTAGAGATAAACTGAGTTCAGTAAGGGTTTAACCACCACGACATCCCAGCATAAAATATATATATATATATATATTATATAATATAATATAAGCATGCATGTAAACCGGTCTAAACATCTACAATTATTGTAAGCGAAGAATAAGAATCTTAAACAATGCAATTTCCATTTTATTGATCTCAATTTAAGAGCCATTCCTCTGCATTTGGAAAGGGTGTCCCAATACGTAACAGGGGCAATACATTAGTAAATGGGTTAGCTCATGTTAGATTTAATTATATTTCCCCATTCAGAACAGGCAATCTGGTTATCCTCTGCTGCTTCCTGTATGGAGCAGAGGGAAAGACGAATCGGAAGTACTGAAAGTAAAAAAACAGTTCTTTGTGAAATATTTCACTGCGTCCATGCATCCTCCTTCTTTTAATCTTGCTCAGTTCACTTCGCGTTTCTGTCAATTAACCTCACTACAGAACAATTTCAAGTCAATAAGGCAACATAATTCACATTAATTACTGCTGCTCGTTTAATTTCTTGATGACAACAATCCACAAATAGTGCAGTTGAAGCTGTATACTGTTTTTTCCTGGCAGATATTTAGAGCAATTACATTATGGGAGACGTCACTTAAAGAACACATAAATATTCCCTTGTTGATTGCGCTTTCTAAGACTGAGCCAGCACTGAATCAATGAGCCTTTTGTGACTAATGAAAATGTGTCTTAATAAAATAGAAGCCTTGCAAAGCTTTTTAATGTACGCTGCCAGATGCATTTCAAAATAACTCAATAAACAGAATCTCCTGGGTTAAAGGTTAAATCATGTTTGTTAGTCACATGTCACATTCTTTCCATCAATTCAGTGTAAGTTGCACTCTATCTATCTATCTGTCTATCTATCTATCTATCTATCTATCTATCTATCTATCTATCTATCTATCTATCTATCTATCTATCTATCTAACTATCTATCTATCTATCTATCTAAGGAAACATTGTGCTCAGCCTCTGCTGTGTGTTATAATTGGGCCACTGGACTCAATTTCTCTTGCTAATTAATCAATTATTAATTGACTAGTTAATAAGTAATGTGTCTGTTTAATTAGTGATTACTTATAGGAGTCACCTGGGCCCAACAAACTGTATTCTGTGTGCTCGGGTTGTAGTCACCATTTTGCTTGTTTGACATACACACACACACGCATGCACTCACACACACACTTAACTGATAAGACGGCCAATATTCAGAGTTTCACAGACCCATTCCTCTTGATTCATGAGAGATGTAAAACCGGAAGAAATAATCAAATAAATAACCAAGACTGTCACGCAGACACAAACACACACACACACACACACACACACACACACACACACACACACACACACACACACAGCTGTCCATCCATCTCTGCCTTGTTGTTCGCCTCTCTGGGTTGCCTCCTCAGCAGCTCTGTGTGTGTGTGTGTGTGTGTGTGTGTGTGTGTGTTTGTGAGATGACCTGGGATATTGGCAAGCTAAACCCCGCTATCATATGTCATCTTTAAATGACAGTGTCGTAAAGCATTACGGAGAGTGGAGTGGAGGAGAGAGGCCCTGCCAGGGCTTTGTTAGCCAGATAAATGTTTCTGTCCTGTTAGCCCGTTAGCCAGCTGCAGGTATCACTTCTGATCAGAAACACATCCCGCCTGCTGCAACAGGTCTCCTGCAACTGGGGGAGGATGAAAGAATACAGAGACGGTTGGACCAACAACAAGACTGACGAGTTTTGTTTTGTTTGCAAATATTCTATTCTATTCTATTCTATTCTATTCTGGCCATGTGTCAACTTTAAGCCCAATAGCCACTTTAGGTTAGCTCTGTTTTTGTTCTCCCAAAACTCCACCAACCCAACCAAGGGAACTATCCAGCTCCTCAGCTGCTAAATATTCCAGTATGTTCATCAGCTAGTCGCTAGCTGTCTGTCTATTGGTTAGAGCGAGCACAGGGGGAAACCAAATAATCACTCAGACTTACTGTTCTTTCGAGAAAAAAAGGCACAGCATGGAATTTTTATGAAAGCCTCTCAAATTATAAATTCATACGGGATAAATCATTTATTTTGGCTTTTCTTTTTCAAAGTAGAGCTTGAAGAATATTTTCGTCTTTGCCTAGTGAATGTGATAGTATATGAGTAGTGACAACTTCAATTTTCTTCCATATTAATCGACAGTGTGAACATCACCTGCCAGCTTTCATGTTTTTTATCTAAAATTGAATTATTCTTAAATGTAGCTGTTTGCCAAACAGGCGTCCTACTGTAAGCCAGATGTGCAGCAGCAGTGTAACATAAAGACGCACGCACGCACCAACACACACAGATGCATAGCCATGTTTTTACCACACTGTATGTCTCTAATGTGGCTTCAAGGCAGCACCTTCTTCCCCCACTCAACATTCATCGTGAGTCCAGGCATTAAGTAAATCACTCGGAAGCATCCAACCCTCCTCCTTCTCAAACTGTGGTGTAATATAATTTGTGATTCGAAGGTTGTGTGGGTTCAGCTGATTCCGTTAGCATTGCTGTGACAAGAGTCAGCTTCTGTCAGCTCTTCAACAAGGAGAGAAAGCAGACTTAGGGCATTCAGGCTTTAGGAGGTATGAATTGTCAAGGAAGAGGGGAAACAAGAGTTGATTACCATTGACTCTGCATTGTGACAAACTTTAAATGTATAGTACCTATAGCATAAATAGTCCATGTTGTCCCAGGGAGACTTTATAATTTAATGATTGGCCGTCAAAATGCAGCAGTTTATTTCTATCCCACGACGCCATGCTCATTACACTGGTTTATTGTAAAATGTTAAACTTGTTGCAAGTAAAATGTGGTATTTGGTAAGCTTCATCACAGGGAACCCAATTTATGACATGTCACAATCGTCTCTCCTCTCCTGTCCTCTCCTGTCCTCTCCTCTCCTGTCCTCTCCTCTTCTCTCCTCTCCTCTCCTCTCCTCTCCTCTCCTCTCCTCTCCTCTCCTCTACCCTAGGGCCTATTAAAGGCATAATTGGAGCAGAGCTACTTACCACTGATGGGATCAATGGGAGAACCAACAGTGGACATGAACCATTTTCATTACTTACCACAGTTCAATACATACTGCAGGCAGCGACAACATCAAACAGTAAGTGCAGCATTAATAAGAAAGGCTGCCTAATTTGTCAAATCAAGGATGTGCAGCTGAATTATCTTACATAAAACCTATACACTTAACATTTGGATGGGTGATGGTAATTTGCCGTGAGTCAACCGAATATGGTTAAATAACTAAAATGACATTTTACTTGGAGTGCATTGTGATCGCAATATAATAAAATAAATGACATGCCGTGAATCCAGATGAAACTGGTAGCACAATTGAAAAATAAAAATGAAAGTAGATGATTTATGGTAAAGCAGCGCAGTTTGAACCTTACCTTTACTTACGCACACACACACACACACACACACACACACACACACACACACACACACACACCGCAGCAGGAACAAAGGAGCTGTTTGAGAACCTTTTTAGTTGCAATCAGGGAGAAAACCAAATCCGATTTGCAAACAGATTAGAGAGAACAATTGATTTGGCTTGACAAAAGAAACGTCTAAAGAAAAATAACTGAATAATGGCATAACAATAGATGGAGGCTATAAATTAGGAAAAGAGTGTTCTGTTAGGCTACAAACACCAAAAATATCTGTCATACCTTCCACATTGAAATCACTTTATCTCCATTATTCATGCTTTTGACTGACAAAGGTCTTATCAACACCTTTTCTTCAAGCCATCAAAGAAATAAAAACACAAGGCAGGTCAATAAGTACAAGAAACGAGTGGGTCTGCAAATTTTGGTCTGGTGAGTGTATTCTGAGAAATGTGATTAATCTGCCTGTTCACCAAAGATTTGAATGTTTGATTGACACAATATCAGCTGAAAAGGGCTTTAAAGAAACTAGTTCACCTTTTCCATTTCCACATAATCTAGTGCAAGAAGCACCGTACCTTCAGTAAACGTGGCACGGGAAGAGATTGTTAATAACGTTGTTCGTTCTTATGACTGGCGTTAACTCAATTTCAGCTATGTGATATTTTCCATGGCTCATTATCCAACCTGACACTGCACCTGCCCAAAGGTATTTTCCAGAGTATATCCAGATCACACAGCACAGACATAATTTCATCACACTCCCGGAAGAAACCCTGCTTTTATAAGAGATACGTTAGATATTATCAGCCATGACAATGACGCAGAGCTGAATAAAAATGTTCAAAATGCTCTGACATGATTGACTTAGATATAATACTTTACAACTTTACAATCAGAAAATGTTGCAAGAAATGTCAAGGACACAGGTCTGAGCTCACTTGCAACACAAAGTAATAAAGAAAAACTGAAACCTTTCTCTCCCAGCACAACAGAAATACCTGAAATGGCAGAACATGATATATGTGATACATATATGATCAGATGAATCTGGAATGAATACCATTAACATTATCTTTATCCCAGCCCTGATCCAGCTGTCTTTGCCGCAAAGTTAATTACTTAATTATTTAAACAACTTCACTAAGTAAACTTGGAGTCTTCTTAAATACGCCTATTTATGACATTGAAGCTTAGCTTAGCATAACGACTGGAAACAGGGGGGCATGGCCAGCTTGGCTGAAGGGTAAGAAAATCGGCCCCCCACCAGGTCACATGGCTTATTGCTGCTGTCACAGGTTGGCTCCTTCTTGTAACAAAAGAGGAAGGGGGGGAGGTGGAGTGACCCCAGAGTGGTGCATGGTGAAGAGAGAGACCCGAGCATGGTCTGCAGACATCTTAAAGGTGCTCTCAGCGATGTCACGTGTATTAGGCTACAGTATTTGTTGTCACATACAGCAAACATCTCCTCACTATCCACGAGCTGCCTGTCCCCAGAACACACTGTAAACAAAACACAGCCTCTGTAGACTGCCCAGGGTCTTACATTTTCTCCGGGATTGATAAAGTAAGTATCTATTTATCTATCTATCCATCTATCCATCTATCCATCTATCTACAAACGGCAACAAAAAAACAAACTGTGCCCACCTGCACTACAAAGCATACACAAACAGTGTTCCAGCGTTCCAGCCAATAACCGGCAAGAAGGATTTGGTGGTGGGGGTGGGGGGTTAGAGCGACAAAGCACAGTAGAGAGTGGGAGGGGAAAGCTAGTCTCTTTTTGTTTGAAAATATTTTGGACGTCAACAAGAAGTAACATCCCTCAACATCGCTTAGAGCACCTTTAAGTGCATGTGAGCCAGGCCATACAGGAGTCTCCTCTGAACACTCTGGCTTGGACTCTGCCTACAGGCACCCTGAACACAGTTAAAGACACACACACAACAAAACAGCACAGCACAGGCCATTTTAGTCTGTAATTATTTCCTTTACGTGATGGCAAAACTTCATAATGTCAACAAATATCTTGTAACATTTCAATTCCTACATGAATTGAACAAAGGAAGCTTAGCAGGATAATTAGGAGGCTTCAGAGTTGCTGGTAGGTGCATGTTGCAAACCTTGGACAAAGCGAGGCTAGCTGTTTCTCCTTGCAACCAATCCATGCTGAGCTAACTGTGCATTTCCCAAAATAGTCACATTATTCCTTTACAGAAGTGATCAATATCAGTACATAAAGAACTGAATGAGTACCAAGAGTCAGTATAGTATTTCTTTGCGTCCGCTGCCTTTTTTACATTTCAAAATGACAGATTATTTATAAAAAATGTACGGTAGTATGATTGCAATGAACAGTTATATTATGGCATTTGACATTTGCTTGCAGAACAATGTGCTTACTAAGTGAAATGGGTCTGTTTTCTCAGTCTCAGTTTGTTGCTGTGCAATATTATTCTAGCCACAGCTCCAGCTGTAATAAATCTGCTAATAAGTTATGTTCCTGTCTACAGTATTGACAGCATTAATAAAATGTACCCTGGGGACAGGGTGTGTGTGTGTGTGTGTGTGTGTGAGAGTGTGTGTGTGTGTGTGTGTGTGTGTGTGTTTGTGAGTGCAAATCCTGAATCGGACTGACCATGTGTGGATACCATGAAAAATAAAAATGGAACACAGGAAGCAAACACTGATGTAGAAAGTGAGACCAACTCATGTATTGTTTGGTCTCTCATGGCACAGGATTTGTCAACAAATACTTAAATAAATAAGAAAGCTATGGAATAATCCCAACCCCAACATGATAACAAAAATGGGTGGTTCTTTGACCAGACCAAGCAAATTCAAGAAATTATTATCGACATTTAAATATATCAGAAGGCTGATGTGTAACCCCAATTATCTGAGTGAAAACGTTGTTATCCTGGGAGCAGGTGTGTGTCAGGTTTGGTCAGCTAAACGACCTCTACTGTGGAAAGAGCAGGTTGGACACAGCTTCGCCAACAATCGGTAAAAGAAAATTATTGGAAAAAAGGCATCAAGGTAGGCTAACAAATTGTTGGATTGCCAAGCGATCTCAGCAAAGAGCAGAGCCAAATTTCAAAAAAATCACTACTCAGTTCAAAACTGGACAAATATGAATATCTAAAGACAATAAAAAATAAAATGTATAAATAAACAATATGAATAATAACTCATCACACACTTACAGATTGTCACAGGTTCAAAGGACAGACGCAAGGACACAGTCGATTGGTGGATGGAGACTTCTAGCCCATGACTCATATGAGCTGTGGGTGCAGCGGCCTTCCCATTCATTTCTCCCTTCTTCTTTTCCCCCCACTGAAGTGGAGCACTTAGTCTAATGCGAATAATAACGACAACTGTGTTCCAGGCTGACCGTTACCCCCTGCCCGTATTGAAAAAGCAGTAAATGAGCCAAGATTTATTACTTTGAATTACATCATCCACCTCTCTATCCTTAGCTAGACCTCTGTTCTTTTTTATGTGATTTTTTCATTGCTCCCTTTTCCAGTTGTTGTTTCTGTTATGCTGCATTTATGACTCCCTGTTCTGTCTCTATCAGTTGAATTCTCCTTAGCAGGGATAACATAGCCAACACATATACAGTAAGTACCATTTTAAAAAGTAATATTAGTAACAGACATACAGTATGTTTGTGCTACCACAGTGCATGGGTACTGAAGATGATTTCCCACAATGTCTGTTGTTGACTAAGACAACTTCATTCCTTCTCTTCTGCTGATTCATTCCCTTTAAAGCTATGCCTCTTGGCCATGAGCCGCTCATAGATTTTATTATTTTTACAATTCCTATTATCCTATCAGTTTAAAATGTATAAAGCCACCTTCTCTTGGTTTCCACCGCCCTGTAAAGAAGAAAATTACAAGAAGAAAAGACACCTTCCCCACCAGCATCAGTGCAGACCATCCAGTCTGTGTCTCTCTATACTGTATGGATGTCAGTGTAAGAAAAACAGGCTTTAGTAAAACTATCCAAAGGCATAACATATAAAGCAGAGCTGTTATTAAAAGCTCAAAGCAATTAAAATGTGGAAAACTATGTAATTGATAAATAAAACATATAAGGGGTGTCAACGAGTGTAATGAGCTGGCTTTTCATCAGCACTTCCAACTGTTTTTGTCATTTTAGAGAGAATAAGTCATGAGCTGTGCTGCAGGGCTAAATCTCTCTCGCTCTTTCTCTCTCTCTTTCTCTCTCTGAATTACATGTCAGCCTACTAATGACGATCAGGGAATTTGCTGTTGTTTTACACACAGAGGAAACGTCAGTGAGGACAAAGCTTGTGGCAAGGCTGTTGGGTTAGGAGATTTATATAACAATAAAGAGAGAGCGGATACTTTTCAAATGCTCACTCGCCCGGCTGGGAGTTCAATCAGATGATTGTGGTGAAAAACACATGACAAGCATCGGCTCAACAGAGGTTGCATTTGGTTTGAATGATACGTCAAACATAAGAACCGCCACGCAGGAAGACCTGTGAATTCTTTGAGCCTGAAAATTCCCACTATCATGCAAAATGAATGTTCTTGCACTTTACAAGCTGCTCTGTACAACAACATGCTTGAACTCCCCTGTGTCAAACCCGAAATGATCATACATTTATCCTAAAACATTAAATGGTTAAGAAAGAATATAAATAGTCAATTTATCTTACTAAGGACAAGTTGAATGTTTGTTGTTCCTGCAAATTATTTGTGTTTTTTTAACCACATAGAATATTTTCCGATATATATCAAATCTGTATCTTTCCAGGTCGCCACAGGTTTCTATTAACAAAATGCAGATTGCCATATCAGTCACTCTGACATTTTCTGTGTTTTGTTTTTCAAACTTGCTTTGTAATTGGCTGGAATCATTTTTATGATGTTAGACCAATCTCATGTCTGTCACCTGTGGGCCAATCATCTGTCATTGTGGAAGCTTTCATTAACACTTACACTAATACCTATTAAAGCTGCTGTCATGCCTCAATCTCTTTCTACAGACACAAATGGCATTTTTCCACTGCATGGTACCTCCTCGCCCTGACTTTAATTGCCTTTTTGGTTTTCCATTACAAAAAAAGTCCCTGGTACCTGCTAACAGGTACTTTTTGTAGTACCACCTCCGTTGAGGTTCCAAGCGAGCTGAGGCGGTACTTAAAGGTGACGTGAAAACCTGCAGACTACCGATTGGTCGGAGAGAATAGTCACTATTCAATGTGCCATCATTGCCAGAGACAGACGGGGCTGGCCTGAACAAACCGCCGTGTTTAAGTAGTTAAACCAACATTTTTTTTATTTTGTAGCCTCCGGCTTCTTTTGAAACTAAATCTGTCTTTAGGCTTTGGCAGAAGCCACCCGCCGAGAATCAAAAGCAACACACCTTTGTTGTTCTGTGTGTGTCGTTTTAGTACACGGCAGTTTCCTGCTATGACAACCAGCCACACTCACATCACACATGAGCTGGTACTAATCTACAATGGAAAAAAGAAGAAGGGGCATCGCGGTCGAGTCGAGCAGGTACCATGTAATGGAAAGATGCCAAAACTTGCTGTCAGTCTAGGAAGCCTATTGGTCTAGAGGCATGGAAGGTGCATGTGATTCCCACAAGATGAGGCAGTGACAATAATAGATGTAACAGCCACACATAAATCAACTCTTTATTTAAATGTCATGTTAGTTTTTGTTTTATTTTAAGAATACTTTTTGGGCATTTTAGGCCTTTATCTGACAGGACTGCTGAAGACATGAAAGGGGAGAGAGAGGGGGAATGACATTCAGCAAAGGATCGCAGGTCGGCGTCGAACCCAGGCCACCTACAGTATATCAAGGAGTAAACCTCTATATTTGTGCGTGCACCCTACTAGGTGAGCTATCTGGGTTCCAAATGTCACAGTTTTACAGATTGAAACATTACTGTCTCAATTTCCTTTAGCAAGACTGAAATGCACATAAGTGACTGAGATAGAAGTGGCTCTCTAAACCACCATGACTCAATGAACTATATCATTATTGAAGAATTACAAATCTAGACAAAAAAACAGTGTGAAGCTTTTGCATATTTTTTAAAAATAACTCTTTATAAGTACAACAAGTGTCTACATAGAAGCACCTGGAGCCTTGTCAAATATAGAAATCGTTTTTGAAAAGGCGGGGAGCAAAGAACCGAATGTACTCAGATAATCATAGCCTATAATACCCTCAAGAAGACCAGTTAGTGGAACACATTTTTGACATTATAAATCCTGCGCTGCAAGAAGACATTTTCAGTCAAGTGGTTTATTATGAATATTATTCCTTCAAATGTGATTATGGTTGTGTAGTATGGATACCATCTTACAATTTAAAATAGTCTTTTCTTCTGAAATTACAGATATAATCAGTAATGAAGTTTCTTCTGAACTTACCCAGTTGCATTTTATTTATTTCTGCCCATCCTGGTTTCTTGATGTTTGATAATGCCAATACGGCCCTGTCCTACCCCCATTACTCTCACTCACATGTTTTACTTGTTCTAATTATGAGTGGTTATTCTCTAACATAATTGAGTTTTAAACCCAAATCTTCTGCTATGGATATTGGTTACCTATACTGATCTTGTTCAAATTTCAATATCATAGTACACTGCTACATATGGTGCAGTATGAAAGGAGCTTTATAAAACTTAATTTATATTTTTTAATCACAAAAAAGATGTAGTTCTTCCTTTTGTTATTTCTACTTTGAGAAAAACAAAATTGCATCCAAGGGGTCAGACTGGTGTACGATAGTCATATTGGGATCAGTGACGTGTGTGTGTGTGTGTGTGTGTGTGTGTGTGTGTGCGTGTGTGTGTGCGTGCATGTGAGAAAAAGAGAGATTGACAGCCCTGACAGTTTTGTCAGTTATACGATTCTGAGGTGGGTGTTTTGATTGATGCGTCCACAGTAAGCAGCCAAAAACCCTTAGTTAAACCCTTCGCGCACTTGCGCACTTACGTGCACACACACACACACACACACACACACACACATATGTACATACGAAGAGAGAAAACCATGACTGTGCTAAATAATATAATTTATTCAACTGATCTCACATATGTTTACAACTATACTCTTATAGACACTGCATGAATAAATAAATAAATAAATAGCTGTATTTCCCTATCAACAAACATCATTTCCAGTGCTGCATTTAAAAGTAGACTAATTTGTACCAATTCTTTGCGTATATACATTTATCACACAAAAATACATCATCATTGCAATTTACGACATACAGTATATTCACAAATGTGCCAGTTCAAAGGCTGACAGAATCTTTTGTGTGTTCAGGTTTGTGAATGAACCTAAACTACGTAACACTCGTTATGAGGCTTATCTGACGAGGAGGAAAGTCTACATTCACATTTAAGTCCAATAAGATTGCCTGACACTTTGCATTGCGTCAGCCCATCAGTCAACCTATTCAGTTTGAAGCTGCATCGCCTTGGTGGCAAATCATAAATCCCTCAACTGTTATTACTGTTTTAGGGATGAGACAGGATCAGGTTGGGATTGAGTTTGTCTTACTGTATCTCAGCAGATATGGCTGCATGCCTGGATCAAGTCCCCTTTACTCTAAAGACTAACTATAAGGCCATTATGCCACCTTAAAGGATAAGGCTGGTGTTATCCTAGATTTTTATTATTGGCACCCCATCCCTTGACAAGACCAAAATCAAAAATGAATCAATCCGACTAACAAGTATTGTCTGAGCAGTCAAACCAAGCTAGCTTGTTTTTCTGTGCTACAGAGTTTTCTTTTCTTTTTTAATTTTTGTTGTTTTTGTTGTCCAATAAACTAGTGAAAACACATCCGTGAGCCACACTCATTGACATATTCCTCTATTAAGATTAACATTGGCATTTTTAGTTGTTTAAAGTTCTATATACTGCTGCCATAAATGTCCAATGTCTTATGTGTGTATTAGATGTGTAATAATCTGCATGGAAATAATCCCAAACAAATGCACCATTTACTCCTGTTTGATCAGTGTTTGTTTGTTCTGCACACTACAGTCCCCCAAATGTGATAGGCCATTGTTTCTTAAAAGAAAACGTCATTGTATATTTATGATCTCCTTTTAAAGAGGTTTGTCTTCAGTCAGAATTAATAGGCTTGCGGCTGAGTGCTATACTGTACATATGGTTAGGAAGTCGGAGAATACTGTGAAATAGACTGACATGGTGTTGGTTTTGGTCGTAATCGTTGACAATAAATAAAATACATAATGTCACCAGCCTTTTCTTTTAACTGAAAAAGTATTTCTATATAAGTGGTCACTTTTGCCAGTGTTTGCAAACCCAGTCATTGTCCATGGTTGACCTTTGCATTAAGGCAAGTCCATAGATAAAGTAAAACACCAACAAACCACAACAATTCTGACAGGGAATTGTTAGACAACATAAACACAGGACAACAGTAACACGTAACAAAGCCAAAAAAAATCACTTCATAGAGTGACTCCTTTACATGATTCTGGTCATACAGTTTAACAGTGTGCCAGGTAGTTTGAAACAGCCAGACCTGGGGAAATGTGAGGACTGACGTTGGAGGATATATGTGTGAGGGTGCTCTATCATCAGTAACTTTCATCACTGTATATGACACACTGTCAAACAAACCCTTAAAAACTGCAGTTTCAACCTTCTCTGTGGTATTAATTAAATGTCTGCAGGGCTACTCGACTGGGGATTGGATCAATAATGACCGGTACTACCGACACCATCCTGGGAGAAACAATCATTTCCTGTCTCTGCTAACCTGCTGTGGCTGGCCAGTCAATACAGGTTTATGAAGAGCAACCAAACCATCATAGGCACACACACTGTTTCAAATGAGCTTTTGTGTGATCATTTCAAAGGATCATATCAGTCGTTCAAAAAGAAAAGGAATGAAGAATAATGTAGAGCTGTGCAATTAATCAAAATGTTATCGGGACTGCAATTTTGGCTCCAAACGATCACAAAAACAATAAAAACAATTATTTAGCTCATTGGGTTTTGCAGGTAAAACACTTATTTTCTATTGTGTTCTGAATGAAAAAAAAAAGTTTAAATAGGAAAAGTATTAAGGCAAATTTCACAGTGTGTTTTTAACTATTGATTTATTTAACTTTTCCCACTGTTTAAGTTTGATAATTGCAACATCTTTTCAGAAGCCGACGAGTAATCGTGTTAAATTCTTGTGATATCAACATTGACCAAAGTAATTTTGATTAAATTTTTCCCCATAATCGAGCAGCCCTAGTATACTGTTTATTAATAGCAATCATTTTGAAAGGTTACTGTAGTGGTTTAAATTTCTGAATTGTCATACTTGTCTTTTCATTTAATGTTGAAAATGATCAAATGTGCTTTAATTTGTCAATGTTATGGTAATTTGGTAATGCTGTTGTAAATGCATATTCATTCACACAATCATAAGTTTGCCAAAAACTAAGATTGCAAATTGAATTTCACAACGTATGGAAATGAATGAAAGCCAATGGCTGCTTAGAAGGTACACAGGAAAAAACTGCTTTCTATTGGATATTTATCAGGGTGGTATGTAATGAAAGCTGAGGCTTTTAAGGAATTACATTCATACATGAGGATTCTGCAGTACACGTTTACGTCCAGTGCAAAAAGTATGGAGTTCAACTGTGTTTGAGTTTGACAACAAAGAGTCATGTTTTGTGTCTCATTTTAATGTTTAAAAATGACCATTATCTTTTTTTTTTTAAAGCTGATATAATCAATATTTTCTATTAAATAAAATATATCACAGATTGATTAAATGACAAATGGTTATCAAATGATAGATAATTATACTAATATGACGGCATGTGGTTCTTAATTCAACATGTACTGTGTCTTGGATTAGTGATTATGTGAGGGGATTTAAGAGCAAGGTGAACATGAAACAAAATAAGCAAAAAATAAAATAAAATCTCAACGACAATAACTTGCAAATTCAGTTCAATTTATCTATACAACGTAGATCCTACAAATATTATTGCTCTATTAGTACATTTACTCTAGGCAAACTTACAACTCAAAGCGTGAAAAGGTTCTGGAGCACTTACTGCTTTGTTGCATGTGTACACCACATGTTCATCACCACACACACTGCTATTAGGTGGACACGCATGCCATGTATACAACTCCTTGGTTAGATATTGCACTATTGTCATTACTCACAGCAAACCCTTGTAGACGTCAATGTCCACTGCACTCACTCCTTGTTTTACTCTGAAAGTCCTTCTGATCACTGTTGCAGCACTTAAATTAAACAGATTCACAGAATCATGATTTAAAAAAAAAGCATGAGTATGGTATGCTTAACACAGCTTATTGACAGACAACTTCCTGGGATCTTAAAAAAGAAGGAGGCACCATGTTATCATCATTAAACAAACTTGTGGAGTCACTCGAAAGCCACAGCAGATTTCTGTTGATTTGGCTTCCAGTGCGGCAGTAGCAAGTTTCCTGAAGAATATCGATGCCTCTTGGATTATTCCTTCATCTTCAAATTCCTTGGTTTAGTTTTCTTTGTGCCATTGTTGCCTAGTTTTCATTGAGTAAAGCCTCTGGACTGGAAGGCCCATCATCACTGAGGACATCAGTGTTGATGAATGTCCCAGCGAGTGACGCGCCCAGGCCCTGCTTGACCGGCGCCATCTCGGAAAGAATGATGTTATCTTGGTTGCTCACCAGTGTGGCCTTGTCCATGATCTCCTTGCTATGCTTGGACACCACAGCGTCCAGGAAGTCGTACTTGTGTGACCACAAACCGCTTTCAAATAGGTACTTTGTCAGGTAAGAAAAGACCACATTTGCCAAGAAGGATGCCAGCATGGACATAGTCTTGAATGGGAACCTTTGCTGGATAAAGTGCTCTACTTCCCCTGTGACGTGGTGGATCCTCTCCTGGCTCACCCAACCCGGGTAGTAGATGAAAGGAGGGAGTTTGAGGTAGGGCTCCCCTCCACCAATGCGCAGCAAAAGGCCAAATATATAGCCAGCCACAGAGCCATACGTGTTGGTGCCCTTGACAAATAACACACTGATAAGTTGGGGAAAGATGATGACATAGACCAAGTCGGAGCTCAGGTACCACAGGCCATACACGGATCCTGTTAACAAAGCCATAGCAGTGGCAAGAGCACCGAATACAAAGATGGTGAAGCGCATCACCCAGACAATCTCAGTATCTGAGGCCTGGAAGAGAGAAAAAAAGACAGGGAAAAGGAAAACGTGGACAAGACAAGTTGAGTACGTTAAGTAAAAGAATGACAAGAGAATGTATTTTTCAGCTGAAATGGTCACAATGAAATTGTGAACCTGCTGATGTTTCACAGGCATCATTTTCACCATCTTAGTTTAGCGTGTTAGCATGCTAACATTTGCTAATTAGCATTTAACACAAAGTACAGCTGAGATAAACACATTCTCACTCCTAATGCATCAAAAAGCAACGCTTGGTCGGATGCCTTTGGCGTTTGTTACTGATGCAAATATCTCCTTGAGCCTCAGTCAGACACAGTGGGGCTTTCAACTAATGTCGTGCCGTGTTCGGCACTCTTTGCAGAAGTTTCAGTGACATGGGGGAAAAAACAGGACACAAACCCGGGTCTACTTGGTGAAAGTAATGTATTGTTTGACCCATCCACTACCCCAACCTGCCTCTTTATATGGATTTATTTTTCACAGAGACTGACAAATTTTGACTGCTAGATGAAATATTAGAGGATCACCAAAGTTGTTACAATACAAGCTGAGGAGGACATGAATTTCGGTATGAAATGTTGTGGCAATACGTGCAATGGTTGTTGAGACATTTCACTCAAAACCAAAAATGTCAACCTGCTGGTGGCACTAGAGGGGTCAGGTGATCCCTAATGTCATCAGGATTCTTGATTCTCTGGGGACTGTCAGTGTCTGTAAAAAATGTGAATCCATCCTATAGTTGCTGAGATCTTTCGGCGTCCGGACATAGCCCCCCCTAGAGGCTACCACCCCTAGAGGCATAACAGTCACACAATGTTAACTAACCTCAAGCTACATATTTCATATCAGCAGGAGATAAATACAATGTTGTAATTTTGAAATCGTTTGATTTTTTAGTTCTTTTGAGTCTGAGCTTGTCTGTTTGATTGATTTTTGTTGTTGATTGAAGCTTTGGGGTCTAGTTTTGCATGTTTACCAAGTACAATCATCACTTGAATAAAACTACAATTGTTTTATTGATGATTTGACGCTTGAAACCAGTGGTTTACACAGTGCAGATGTGTGTTAGTGTTATTGCTGACACTCTTACCGACTGCCGAAAGGCGAGCTGATAGATGTTCCTGGCAAACATGGAGCTGGCTGAGAGAATGGATGAGTCTGCTGATGACATAACCGCAGCTGACACCGCCCCCAGACCAAAGAAGGAGACGTAAGGCGGGCAGAGGTGCTGAAGCACTATAGGAAGGATCATGTCTGATTGATCCTTATCCTTTGGGGGGATGGACCCATAAGTAGTCTGGTTCCAATCTGGAAGAAGAAATGGCGAACTGTCAAAACCCGTTGTTGTAAAAGATGCAGATGTAAATAGAAATATTAAGGCATAATTTTGGACCTTATATATGTGCGAAAATTGTAAACAATGAAAAAAGAAGATAGCAACTTGTGGGAGGCAATGACAACACATAACTAAAGTTGAACAGGCTCTCCTTGGCGCATGTTGCTATGTTGAGATTAATACAGTTATGTTCCTGGCCAACTTGTGGAATTTAAAGTGGACTGATTAAAACTAATACCTTAGCTTTTAAGAAAAAAGGCTAAACTTTGAGACACTTTACTAGGCCCCCTCTGGATTCATCTGCTCCAGTTGCTGAGAAACAAAAAGCCTTCACTTCACATGTCTGTGTGCTGAAAAACAGCAGGGAAAAAAGCCACAGTCGTAGGAGGAAAGCCAGAAATAATGGATACTGATTGAAAATATCAAATCCATGCAATATTAACTATAGTTCAATCAGGTCCATTAAGTCAAGAACAATGCAGACAATAAAAATGCTTTTTTTTAACTTGAAAATATTACTAATTAAATTTGGCATCCCATGACCTTTCATGAGCACCCTGAAAGAGCAGAAAGGAAAGGAATCAGAAAGGCAGCAGCAGCAGCAGCATTAGGGGACGCTCACACAGTTTGAGGCTGGGAGAGCTAAACTATTCCCTCATAGGAACAGAGCATCAACAATGACATAGAAGCATATGCCACGTTATACATGACGAGGTAGCGCTGGGGCTGCGGTGGGTTGCATCAATGCAGCAGCAAGCAGCCGACACCGCAGTTAAGAGCGAACTAAAGCAGCTTTCAGTGGTTATTTAGCAGCGAGTGGCGTTTACCAGCTGATGCACTGATGCATATCAGCTGCTGCAGCTCAGCTGATGCAGATCAGCTGCTGCGACCGTGTTGTTAGCCATTTAGCGTTTAGCAGCATTGTGACTACTCGGCCTGCCAGAACTGACATTTAATTTAATCCACTGGTTTGTCCTTATAAGATTGCTAAACCTAATATAAAAGATAAGTTAGTATTTTAAAATACATTTTGTAGTTCAATTGCATTTTAATTCTACATTTTATTAATAATTATTTCATTAATTATTGAATTATGTGTGCGGGAAGCCATTGATTCTAAGGACATTTTGAGCAGATGAACTACAGAAGGGGGGGAAACACTGAATACAATTTTGGGGATTAAGAAGGAAATATTTAACTAAATCTAAAGCCATGCTCTGTCAAGTGCTGTACATTGGCACAGCACTACTTAAGGTTAAATACAACATAATATGCTAACATAATGATGTTTAACAGGTACAATACAGCACAATGTTTACCATGTTCTCCCCTACAGTCTCCATCATCCCATTCAGTGGGACAATATTTATCTCTCTTTCCCCCCTAAACCCTCTGACATCCTTCTATCTCTCTCCAAGTTTTTTCATCCTTCTTTTCATCCTCCAGAGGTCTACAATCTGTGTCTCTGTGTCTTCCTCTCCTTCCCCTGGATATTTACGAGCAGTGGTTGATTAGCATTGGTTTTGCATGAAACAGCTTCAGACGACCCAAATTAATTAGCTCCTCTTCAGATGTAATATTCACTAAATTGGCATGGTCTGATGACTCTCTCCTCTGCCAGTCGTGACAGGATCCATCTGATGTTTTTTACCCTCCCGATACTGTATGCCTCTGCATTTACACATCTTACAATAAAGCTGCTGCGGTGCAAACAACCAAGGCAACAAGGAAGGAAGGTATTGTTTTTGCTGTGATCACAACTTCCTGTTTAAATAAAGATTCCTGGAGGTTTCAATTGTCTTGTGATCTTTCAATAACTGATTTATCAATGTCTGTGTGTATCCACATCATTCATGGATTATTGTTTGTGCTCATCTATGATATAACAGCGGCTGTGTGTGTGTCTGTGTGTGTGTGTGTGTGTGTGTGTGTGTGAGGTAGAAATATTGGGTACAGTTTAGTAATTTTTCTGTCTTTTGTAGGCTTTAAATCCAGATGTAAATAACATGCAATTGTCACTATTTGATCAACACTGAATCAGAACTTGGATTACTCCCATTTACAGCTTGAGGACAACAATCTAATTCATTTTATCTGAATAGTATTTTACTCAATTATAGCAAAGAAGAAGAATGTAACAAAACAGAGCAAAAATCTGTTTGTAAAAGTATTAGCATTAGAAAAAATAAAGCCAATATTTGTAGTCCCAGCACCCCAGCTTCTTCTATTTCTGGCTGTTTTAGGTGCATAAAAAATCATAATTATAGCAAGAGCTCCACTTTTCCACATTTCAGAAACTAAATTCCTCAAAAGAGCTTTAAGTCTGTGTGTGTGTGTGTGTGTGGGTGTGTGTGTGTTTATTTACCAGTGGAGGCCCCTATAGCTCCTATTAGGACAGAGGGTACGGCCATGACCAGGCAACCAAAGGCCGCAAGGAAGGAAAGGACCTGGGCGTAGGTAGCTGAAGAGGCAGAAAGAACCCGTTGAAAATAGACCTGCCAGGGAATCCCCCCCAACATCTAGAAACAGAAACACCAGCGTAAATACAGACACCAGAAGAATGCATAACAGTCACACAGTAGCACAGCTCGGAAACCTACTCAACAAATGTGACAAACGTGTTCCGCAGCTGTGCTTTCAGGGATTCTAAATGCTCCTCCTGTACTGTATCTCAAACAAATACAATGCCATGTTCCTTAAAGAGATATCTTGCTGCTTTAAATCCAGCTCCGTGTCACGGCAGCGTGGGCAGTGTGTTTAAATGTTTAACAGTGTTTGGCTTCCCTCCGTGGCACCAGTGCACAGAGTTCCCACGGGGGTCGGCCAAGATGCTCAGGATGGCAGGAAATGCGCCACAGAGGTCTGCCGAAGTCCGCTGTTCCACTCCGCGGGAAGCTCCGTGCACTAAGCCAAACACCTTAAAGTATCCCTTTAACTGCACCACTCCACTTAAACTCCCTGCCCCCAAAATTTGACAATAAAACTACAGGGGCTTGAGAAGGTTTCCACACCTATGCTAAAGTTGATTAAAAAGAGGAATAAAAAAAATCATCTTTTTGAAATTGATCTTAATGCCTTAATTAAAAATTTTCTTTGTGAATGAATAATGTTGTGTAAATTAATAAATGTTCTTCCTTTAAATGCACGGGGCATAAGTATCCACACACCTATATTAAATTCCCATAGAGGAAGAAACTATTTTATTTTTAAAGGCCAGTTATTTCATAAATCCAGGATACTATGCACCCTGCTGATGTTTGGAATTTAAATAAGCCCTTATCATCACAGACTCTACACCATACCTAGAGATAGGCACGGGGAACTTTCCATAAACTCATCTCTCAATGGAAATCAAACCATCTATTAAGCTAAGTGAAATAAAACCATGCCAACCTCTAGGTATGGTGAAGGGTATGTGATGATATGGGGTTAGTTTAATTCCAAAGGCCAATGGAACTTTATCAGGATGCAAAGTATCCTGGATACATGAAATAACTGGCCTTTAAAAGTAAAAATGAATATTTTTGAAAAAAGGCATTAAGAATATTTTCCAAAAGATGTTTTTTTATTCCTCTATTTAATCCACTTTTGCATGGGTGTGTAAACGTTCTCAAGCCACTGTATGTATGCAATTTACTTTATAGTAATATACTTTCTCTTACAGAATCTTCTAATGAAAAGTACTCACCAGCAAACAGAAGTTGTCTGCCCAGAGCCATTTGTCTTTAGGGTCAATCTTCCCCAGCCACGGTGACTGGTAGATCACTTCCTTGGCTGTGACACTGATGTCCGACACCGCAGGATTAGACAGGGCAAAAGGCACACTGATCCACTGATGGAGAGGAGGGCATCAAAATGCAAATATTGTTATTGTTACATAGATATTCTGGGATGTTAATATCCACTGTCAAAGTTGTGGACTCTGACATTTGATTTAAGTTTCACTTATTGTTCCACAAAGTTAGATATCATTTTAAGATTAGGCAGGGACACTGTAGACTAGTGTCTTTAGATGTTGTCTTTTCACCCTTAAATCCCTGGCTGGGTAGATGTAAAAGTGAAACTCACCAAGCCCAAAAAGATACAGAAGAGCTGGACCACATCTGTGTATGCAACAGAGTAGAGTCCTCCAACAAGTGTGTAGAAGATAGCTATCAGGGCTGAGATCACCACCGACATGTTGATGTTTATGTCCACGATCACACTCAGAGTGGCACCTGCAGGACAATATATTCAGTTCATGAGTTTAGACTAAGCATAATTTATGTTATTATTTAATAAATCGTGTCCAACAATCACCCACCCAGGGCAGATAAAATGGCTGCGGACCAGAAGATTTCTCCCATTAGTGCGGGGATGAAGAGCAGGCCGCCCATCCTTTTTCCATACAGCTGCTGGAAGGGATCCAGCATGGTGACGTATCCACGTGAACGCATGGGCTTGGCAAAGAAAAGGCCACCTGAATGATGTCAGACATTAAGACAAGGCAGACAAATAGTGTAACAAGTGCATTGAAGTGTGTTTCACAGACCCTGAATCAATGAAATTGTATAATATTACTTAGTTTGTATCTGGTGCGTAATTTATACGTATATCATGACTGTATAAAACTGTTTGTCTCTAGTTGAAATACAATAGCATTCTTGTTGTTTATACGTATAATATACTGTATTTCTTAGAGGACCATGTGTGTGTTTTTGTCACACTACTACATCATACTATGCGATTAAGGCTAAAGTACCCTAGTACCTACTGTACAAAACAGCAAATACTTGATACTGGTTTCAATTAAATAATCCAATGCAATAAACATCAACTTATTGTCCTTTTTGTGATTGGTTTTTTTATTTTTTCTATTAAAACATCAATTTATTGTCGTTTTTTCTTCGTGTAGTAGTTTTACATTCAGATCTATTTGATTTGCTGTTGGAAAAGGCAGCAATCCTGCCTTCTTGCTATATGATTTTTGGCACTAAACTTTATATACACTTGCTTTTTACAGTAAATTAAAAAGGGCTAATACAAAGACATGGGTTCTTACCTACTACCAGGCTGAGAGCGTAACCAAAGGGTGCCTGTGCCCAAGCCAGGCCGTAGTCTGGCAGGTAGACATACTCTGCTGTCCCGTTGATGTAACCCCCACCCACCCAAGTGGCTGAAACCAGGACATAAAACACACGTTAAATTTGTCAGACTAGTTTAGGGAATGCCATGTTGCATAGCCTAATGTTAATTCTAACAGCAATAACCCTACACGTACATGGTTGCTTATTGGGGATGATTTAGAAATTATCGAACACCAAATCCATTTTGTGTTGGGAAGACCACGTTATACATGACGAGGTAGCGCTGGGGCTGCGGTGGGTTGCATCAATGCAGCAGCAAGCAGCCGACACCGCAGTTAAGAGCGAACTAAAGCAGCTTTCAGTGGTTATTTAGCAGCGAGTGGCGTTTACCAGCTGATGCGCTGATGCATAGAGCTGTATTTAAAACTCCCCCCAAAAATAATGCGGGACCACCCTCTCACTTTTCAGTCATCACGTATTTTCCCTTTAAGTGCCCAGACATTCGATGAATGTAGTTATAAAAGTTGTGGTAATGAATTATGTGTGCTGTCCGTGCGTAAAAGGCGGAGTAGGTGGATGTGAATGTCTTTTTCTGACCTCTTACGACACACCAAATCCAAAGACCCCGCTTAATTAAACAACTCACCGGTCATTGTGAATCCACCAACGAACAATCCGATGTCCCTACCCCCGACCATGATGCTCTCGCTCCGGTCTCCGCTCTCGCTTACACCGGAGTTCTTGTTCTTCCACGCGGCCCAGATCCCCACAACCAGAATCAGGAGGTAGAAGATCACGATAGCCACGAGACCCTCGGCGTGGATGGCCATCTTCCTTTGGTCCGCTTCCTCCCGCCGAGATCAAGTGCGCGCGGAGGACTGGATTCTCATTGAGAGAACTTTGAAGAAGACAAGCGAGAAACACGTTTTTTATGAACTGTTCTTGACTTCGATCTTCGATAAATATTTTACAGAAGCCTCGCCTTATGCCACACCATTTTAGACGTTCCGCTAATAAAGTGCTTTACGCATTAGGCTACATGGAGATGGATGAAAACAATGATTAACCTAACGATCAACTTTAAAACACTAATGCCCAGACAATGTGTTTGAGACTACCAAATGCTTAAACCTTACACATTTAATTTGGTCAAATTACTCAGTTTGAGTTGATAAGTGACCACATTACAATAACATTTTGCATATTAGAAACTGGCATCCAGGGTTTTCCATCCAGTTAGAGAATACAAAGTAATTTAAATTTGAAAGTTCATGTTTTCAACGCACCGAAAAACTTCATTTTTCCAACTATAAAATCCCTTGTTCATCAAAGTAGTAACATAAACACGAAAAATCTAATTCAAGTTTACCTACAAATTACAATTAAGAAAACAACATAAGGATAATCTATAGCCCACATTTTTCGAGTCAGATTTTTGTTATAGCCTCCATTCAGCAATGTCCGGTCCCTGTATTCAATACATGCAACCAAAATACGCAGAACTGCTTGTACATTCCGGCTCGTTGGTCAAATATTTTACCAAAAGCATCAATTGACCTATTAGACAAAGGACCAGTTGGTGCTGAACGCCTTTCGGATTTTAAAAATTCTCAAACAATTTCGTGCCTTTTCCACTTTGATATCGTTTAATACTTGAATGAAAGATCGTATTTGAACTATTTCGGATACGAGCTATGAAGATTAGCCATTCCTTAACAAATGAACCGGCATTCCATAACGTGTCACCAATTTAAAATATATGAATTAGAAAAAACAATGGTATTATTATTGTAACACTTGTTCAGCTTTTCTGCCACTTGGAGATGTTTAACGCGCGCCTTGCTGCCTCGCTTAAATTCCAAAAATGTTTTTCTCTAATTAATGTGCCAGTTTACTCACACAGCGTCTGTTACATTTAAATGTATTCGTGAAAAGTGTTCAGGCTGCCCTGCAGCATACTGTGATTTTAACATTTTGGACCGACATGGTTTTGTTTCGTGCGTAAAAGTCCATTGATAATTCCCAAATGTAACCCCCCGTCAAAAATTGCAAATAATTGACCTGATGAGACCTAAAACGGATGCATAAGGGTTTATGTACTATGTGCTGCATCACTGGAATCAAACCTGTGGGTTTCAGCCCCCCATTGCGCTGACACCTTGGTTCCAGGAGGCCGGTATTGCAGTATTGATCTTTTTTAAATCAGCATCTACGGTCTAATACAGTTCCAGCCAGCCAACACCTCTTAGTAAAATAAGACAACAGTATAAACTGATATGATCTTACCTTTCCTTTGGAGAAACAAGTCTAAATAGATTACAGAAGCAGGGTCTCCAAAAGAATGATTACAAAAGTGCCAAAGTCGTGTGGAAAAGTGTTAAGCTACCACAAAGTAATCCTGTTGGACGACCAAACACAATTCTCCTATGTTGTTTTTTAAGTCTCCAATGCTTTTCGGAAAGGGAGAGAGAGAGAGGGAAAGAGCGAGGGAAGGGAGGGAGGGTGGAGGTGGGTGGAGATGAATGGGAGTGGTGGGTTTATTGGGTGCTGTCAGGTTGAGTACATGGTGGATGGATGTCTTCCAGGGCAAGACGAAAATAGATAGACTAATAGAGAGTGGCGTGACGCACAACCTCTTCGGGAAAGCTTTCCAATATCATAATATCATATTGGCAATGGATGAAACCTTTACTCTGCCAGGTTACATTTCAGGCCTGATTTATGATCTTGCTTCCCGATTAAAGCACTGCGCGTTTATTCTGCAAATGCTGGCTGTATGGCGGTGATGCTGAAGGTGTAAGCCCCACAAAAGATTACTTTTTTAATTTTATCATCCATCTTACGCATACAGCTCTGACGCCTTTTTTTCCAAGGACATCAGTCCACTCACAAGCTTTTCCATTTAAATATCCAAACGTTCAAATCAACTTTGTATAAACAGACACGAGTCACAATGAATGAACAATGGCGACTCACAAGACATTATTTTATCACTTGGAGTAGACTTGAAGTCGTATGGCAACAAATCCAGTCTTGAAGAACTCTTCTGTTTTAAAGGGCTACAATTCTTTCTTTATTTTTTAATCACATGAAGATGTTTAAAAAGAAATGGCAATGTACTGCAAGTATTACGTGAGCGACTATTTCGTGTCCCATCTATCTATCTATCTATCTATCTATCTATCTATCTATCTATTTATCTATCTATAAAAATGGTATCTAGTATAGACTGCCTTCAAACCACAATTGGAATAGTAATAAAGGATCTCCAGTCCGCACTCCAACATCTCCTTTCCCACTACATGAGGTTTCCTCGGAGCATTCAGACCACTGTCCATGGTGCTGAAATGTGAAAACTAAGCACCCACAGGCCACAAAAGAAACATTTACTAGCACTACTTATTATGGACTGTTTAGTTTGTGGCCTTATTATTATTTTTTAATCTGCTTTGGTGTGAAGCCTTTATATCGTGTGATGCGTCTTTATTTACATTATTTTTAGAACAGTTCATTTCCATAAGCAGTAGCCTACAAACATTTTCCTTTTCTGAGTTCCAAACTTAAAAAAAAAAAAAACATAAATAGAAATATTGTTTTGTGCTTTACTAGCAATATAAATGAGCTCCTCGATGTCAAGATGTTGATGCTGACTAGTCAGACTGCTGGGAATAAAATAAATGATTTGCTTGAATTGCAACACATCCTCTAATTGAATGTATGTGTGGCTGACAGGCTGCCAGATAGAGGGCATCTCCTAATTGGAAGGGTTTCTAACAATAAGCCTCACACACATTTCTTCAGTGTTACAGGTAGTTATAGGCAAGCAGTCGGGGAAGCTTTAGAAGAGTCACAAATAACTTTGAATTCAGCATCCAGGAATGAGATTTCTTTTTAATTTAACCTTTAGTTCTTCAGGGAAGGCAGCCTCTTTTTTGAAGGAATGCCCTGATCACATTCACACAGTTGCACACATTCGTACCTGGAAGCTGCCCAGCAACACCACAGTCTGATCTGCTGGCCACGGAGCAGCTCCATTGGAGTGTTTTTTTTTTTTAAGTTAATGGCCTTGCTCAAGGGCACCTCAGTGGTGGTAATGAGGGAGGGACAAGCAAGGCTCTTTCACTTTCCCCACCCAGCTTTGACCCTATTGGTCTGGGGATTGAACGGTCACTTCTTCTCAGAAGACCTTTGTCGCCATCCAGTGGCTTTCTTTTGCTTTACAAAATGTATTCTTTATGTAACTATACATGATAATAAAAGTTGGACAGTGTTGTGTTCATAACTGCAGCAGGGTTTCCTTTGTGTTAAAGTGTAAATAATCAACATTGGGTTTTAGGGCAAAAAAGTGTCATTATGTCCCCCACTGTAGTTCTTCGCCACAGCAGATGTTTGGACTTGCCATCGCAGGAAAAGCACAGGTGAAACTAACACTGTTAACAATACTTCAGTTTCATCTAAGTATCACAACAACCCAGGTCAACTAATGTCATTAAAACAGATATGTCTTTTTTTCATTTTGACATGTCAAATTTTGTGCTTTGAAAAATGCTTTTACTTATCTATGTCTAAATCCTCAGAAAATGTCTTGGTTTATTTTTTTTGGCATGGAAATACTGAATACTGACTTAAGGTATCATCCATTACCCTTTAAAATAAATATTATATTTGAATTGGCTTTGAGAAAAAATTAACCCCAACTAGAAAGTAGGCTACGGCAAGGAAGTGACAGAAAAACAGCAGATCCATAAACATGTGTCTTACAGTATGTTTACAGTCTCTTCTGAGTCAATCTGCAGTAAAATATTGCCACCTTCTGGTCCTTCAGGTACATAGCAGGAGGTCAACAGGTTTGAGGTCTCTGTTGTTTCTCACACACTGTACGTTTTGTTAGGTTTTCAGGCCCGGTCCTGTTGAAGTTAGAGGAAAGCCTGAGCAGTGTGTCAAATTGTGAAATCCTTTAAAAATCAGATTTTTGGTCAAACATGGTGATGTAAAAGATTGTTTTTTTTAACTTCTATTATGGTACAGAGGAGGCTAAATACTTGTTAGGATATATTAACAATTATTGGAGACATTTTTAGTTGACTGTTTTGGTCTATGCAGTATCTTTTTCATCCATAATAGCCCCATGGTTTTGCAGTTTTTGGGTTTCCTAGAGTTAGACGTAGTTATTGAGCCTATAGCCACTGCTGGAAAGGGAGCAAAGGGAAGGAGCATGACTGTCCTTCAGGGCCTCGGGGGGCTTGTAGAGTGGGGCAGGAGGGTATATGTTGTTGAAGGCAGGGAAAGGTGATAATGGTTGATTTCTCTGCATATGGCGGGGCCTCTGTGACCTGCCAACACTGCTGCTCCAGCAGAGCACCAATCCTCCAGTCAGACTAAGGCAGGCTGATGCGTAACCGAGGTACACGGCCAAGCCGATCTCATACCTCAGGCCGCTGGGAAGGAAGGGGTCGTAGAAATCCATGATGACATCGTTAGTGGTCCAAGACACGGTGATCAGGCAGAGCAGGCCCGCACAGAGAAAGCAAACCCCCCCACTTAGCAGCAGGGGAGACTTGATTAACGAGTCACGGGCGAAGCGGGTACACTTCATCCCCAACACAGACAGCAGAGATGCCAGGACAGATGTGACGCAGGAAAGCACCATGAGCGCCCGGGCAGCCTAATGTGGAGAACAGACAAGCACTGTAACATTGGGATTAAAACAGTTTCTGAGTCTAGCCTGTAGGGTAGGAAAACTGCAACTGCACTACTTGGTCATACCAGACCACGGCAATAAGAAAATCTCCAAATTTCATTGTATGTTATCCTGTAAAATGACAAAAAGGCTATCTATCTATCTATTTATGGAATTATATTTTTCTTGATTTATCAATTAACAGTTTTGTCTATAACATTTTTGAGTCCAATGAAGCGTCTTCAAATTCACCAATGTGAATGTGTAGTACCTGCAGGTCGCGTGGCAGTGCGAGTAGAGATCTGTACAGCTCACATTGGTAAATGCCGGTACTGTGCCATACACACTCCATCCACAGGCCTTTCATATAGGCGTTGGCGGTGGTGATGTTGGAGCTCATGTAGGCTGTGCTGCGCCAGTGGGGGAGCAGAGTTGCAACAACAGTTCCTGCAAACCCCAACAGCCCCAAGAAGAAGCCAAGGAGTTGGACCACCATGCTGGCCATGATTTGCCAACTCGGACAGATGCTCAAACTGCAAAGTACAAAGTTACAGTTTGAAACCGCAGTTGATTAGGGATCGAACAATACTGTCTTTTCAAGTCTGATACCGTTACCAATTATTAGTAGTTAATGAAACAGATACTTAGAACCAATATGCATTTACACCGAAAACAAAATATCTTTAAATAAAAGAGCTTTGAATGTTACAAAACTCCAACACAAAACTTTAAAGTTTAATGCCTTAAGCAATTATTTTGTAAATTAGAAACATTCAACATAATATACACAGGGACAGACAGAGAGCTGTAGCAGAGCAAAAGTAGCATCCTTTTTAATTAATTAACTGTATCTGTTATCAGGCAAATAAAACGCAGATACAGATAATCTGCACACTGCCAAAAAACGGCCCGATATTGTCCAGAGACGATAACTGCACTATCCCTACTAGAAAGAGACAATTATGGACATTTGGTCATCTCAAAATGCATAAATCACTAAGTAGGCTCATTAATATACAGGGGAATCAACAGATAACAGACAAAAGAAAAATCAACACACAGTAACACATTAAAAAAGAAACACTTTCAGAACAAAACTACAGTCCCGCAGGCTGAAGATGAGGCTGGATTCCTCCTGTTATCTGCATGCTCACCAGCAGTACAGTATATTCCACTGAGCTTAGATCCAGTCACAGAGTCTGAGCCATTTCTCAGTGTCTCTGTTGTGCGGGCAGAAAAAGCTGTGTAAACGTTCTGGCAGCAGTCTCTGGTGAGTGGCAGGTGACTGCATCTGTAACTAATGAGAGCAGTGTTCAGCTTCACCTGTTTACCGCTCTCCTCTGGAGAACAAACCACAGCAGTTTATTTGTTAAGCCCACCACCCCCCCCCCCCTCAAGAGAGAGAGAGAGAGAGAGAGAGAGAGGAAATTAAAGATTTAAAGAAACCACCCAAGCTGAGAGTACTGTTATAAACCACAACATTTTCACAGCTCTGCAGAGTATTTGAGAGGAGGGACTGAATGACCTGATTAGCACTTCTATCTGAAACTTTGACAATAAGGTTTTTTTTAGGGATTACCCGGCACTCACTTATACATTTTGAAATTCACACATAGCAGTATCAAATCCACAATTGCAACACAAGAAACTCAATGACAATCCCCCCAAAAATACAATGTCAAGCATGAAAATATATTTTTAAAGAACTGGAAAATAATCACTTACCCACTAAAATGCAAAACTCCCCGTAAAAAAGGAAACGGATCAACTTTAAATTTGAAAGCAACGAAACCAAACTGTGCTGCTGATACAGATTCATTGTTTTAACTTCCCCAGAGAACAGAGGCTGATTATGAAAGCCTGATTATTGTTCAGTTAGACCTGACACTGTTGGGGCCTCATAAAAAATCACAGATACAAGCCTCATTGTGTTTATTCAATGATTGACTACACTGAAGGCATGAGAAGTGAGCAACAGAAACAAAGGCAAGGCTGTGACAAACATCTTGTTTCATGTCGGTTTGCCCACACATTAGCCCACCCAAGAGCAAAGCCAGTGCATTATTCATTGTTCAAAATGTATCGTCACTTGCCAATTGCAATGCCTACAATATGAAATATTGAACATAGGATAATGCTTAACCTTTCGCATTTCAATATTTAGTAAAACTCTCCACATTTGGATACTCACCAACAAGGTCACACGAGGACTAGAGAGCCATGGTCACAGGTGTCCAGACGGTACACTTCCAGAGAAATAGGACCATTGGCACTGATTCATCACTCATTGATGCTGCAGGAGTGTCAGATATTTGACTGGGCAGTGTTAGATATCATCATCGTCATTATCCCTGTCAGCATCAGGAGCATCCTGCCAGAGATGACATGAGAGACAGTCCCAGTGATGGTTGGTCACTCCAGACAGATAAACCTGTGAACCCGGAGGCAGAGCAGTGTTGCCAAGCAGAGACAGACAGAAGAGATAATTGTTCTTACTGGTTGTGCTGTTTTTGTCTCAATAGTTCAGCTCTTTGCATCTCCACATCTTCTGAATGATTAATGGACAAAATGAAAAGAAAGAAAAGAGAAAGAAAAAAAATCAATACATTATCAACCGATAAGCAACTTGTAGAAAAACATGAATATATTAACTAGTTATGGTTGATCAGCAGGTATATAAAAAGAGGGCTCAGGTAGGAAAAAACAGAAGTTACCCTTTAAAAAGTAAACACAACACTGCAAAGTTGATAGCCAAACTGTTCTTGATAGTGACGTGGTACTGTATGTTTGTGTCCTGCAAGCCAGGTGAGGTCATTTGAAACGGTAGTTTATCTCCGGGTACCTCTGACGTCCATCTTCTTCCTTCACAGTTCTCTCTCTCTCCCTCTGTGCCCCAAGTGTAACCTACCATGACATCCTGTTGGTATACAAGGGCATTTTCCCAGCCCTTGCACTGGGTCCCCTGTGTAGTATTCAGTTCTTTGTAAGAGCTCTATAGTGAAGGGATGATCCTCTCTGAGGTCTGCCTGTGGGAGACGCCATTTGAATGTGGAACACTTAATAGTCTTAGTTAAGCAGAATAATCCTGTGATTAGCAGCTGAGCATAGCTGGTCTGTTGTGCACAGTGTTGGAGGTTAACACAACCATAATGGTGTGTGCAGTATAGGTCTTCACTTTTGTAGTGTTTTATGTTCTTCAGAGGAAAGCTGCACTCTTTTTTTTTTTACTGCACTAACCATTTCAACAATATTATGCAGATATACACAATATTCTCAAAATATAGTACAAACTAGCATATCTTAAAGGGCCTGAACTCCAACACAGGTGATGGCCATTCAAGCAGATTACACCTCTCTGATCAGGTTAAGGTTGGGTGGAGTGATGATGGGAGTTATGTGAGGCCATTGCACTTCAAGTGCTAAAAGTGAGAATAAGAGCTGGGATAGGCTACTGTAAATATAGTGTACTATTATTAGTCAGGGTTAAAACATTAGCACCATTTAACGTTACAAGACAAATACTGGTAAAATATGCAAGTGGCTGGTAGATTTACTTCACTCACTAGCCAAAACAATGGTAATCTATTGAGCGGCTTTTAAAATTTGAACATTCACTATAGCCATTTGGCTGGTGGAAGAAAAAGTTAATTTTGAACCCTGAATACAGTAAATTATGGGAGACTCTATTACATGTCAAGGAAAATACCTTTTATAGAATAAACATTACTTAGCAAATTCAAGCACACTTTTCTTCCATGGAGTTCATTAAACATTACTGTAGGCCGCGCTATGGTTTCCTTAGTGTGCCCAGCTGATGGGCAGTGAGGCCTAGATGGTGTTACCTGGACCACCCACTATAACGTTACTGCAATACAGTACACAACAAAACCTTTACAATTAGCTAACCCCAGTAATGTGCTACGTTTGCTTCACTTTAGTGGATAATAGCCAACGTTAATACTTCCTTGCCTTAAACGTTACTTTCGTGACATTTTGAATAATTTATCTTACTTTAAGGATATTATTTTAAGAATACTTCCCAAGTGCGTCTTCGAGTGAGACATTTTTATGTGGAGGCTAGCGTACGTATAAAGTTATTTATTTCGCGCCATCATAGACTAGCGTTAGACAGCGAGCACACAGCTGGCTCAACTTTTACAGATGACATTTGCTGCCTATCGACATTAACGTTACTAAGTTAATTATTGGTAAGATACTCTATTGATTTAACGTTGTATTCCTACGTCCCTGACTATGACTAGCTTACATAAAGTTAATGAAATCGAAGATAGAAATAAACGCTAGCTAGCTTAACTTTAGGTTAGCTATCCATATATCTATGTAGATTTAGCTAGCTAGCATAGCTGCTTCTTCTACTGGTTTAAGCTAACGTTAGGTTAGCTTGGGAGTCAAATGTCCTTTATCTTGTTTAATACAGTCAATTCAGCGGCGATGGTAATGGTTAGGAAAGCCTCCAGAAAGGCTGGGATCTACACACAGACACAGAAATCTCGCAAGAGGACTCCTTTTCGGCCCCGTCCAACCAGAACCATCATGACCCGCAGCCAGTGTAACACCAGAGGTAGCTTCTTCCACGGGCTCCCGTCAGAGGTGTTTGACATGATCCTGGATAAACTGTCTGGTAGGTGCAACTGGTTAGCCTTAAACTAATAACGTTAACTATGCCCTTCAGAGTGTGATTTAAACTTTCTGTTATTTTGCTGAGTAACGCAAACTACATTTGTTATGGGGATAATGTCCTGATATTTTGTACGGTGCTTTGTTAAGTATCTACCAGCAGTCATTGGATATTTTAAACTAAAGGTTTGTTAATGATCAATAATATAATAAATAATATTGTGATTTACGTACACAAGTGTACACAAGTACCAAGTACCAAAAGATATGTCTATTTCTCAATTTAACCACTAATTTTAGGATACTTCTGACACGTTAGTAGAAAACAATGTTTGTTTTCAGTCATATTTGAAAATCTGTATATTTTCACATATGTCAAAATGTGTTTGTCAGAGGTGGAGATCAGTGTGTTCAGCATGGTGTCCAAGGAAATCACTAGATACATTATGAACTACATCTCGACATTGGCCTGGAAGAATAAAACGATCAGTCAAAGCTTTCATCACTCCACCTGCCTTGAACAGAGATCCATTATCGGACATTACAGAGATCTGGGTAAGTGGCAATGGATGTTTAGATGAATGTTTGATCTTGTTTAGATCTCCTCCAGACTTTATATGGTAAATTTAAAACTTACATTCTGTTGATGTGTGTCAAGCATATCAGCCTCTCCCAGCATTTAACACACACTTGAATGATCACCACACTGTACTTGGGCTAAGCTACCTTGTCAAGTGAAGGGATAGGAAAGACCAGAATTTTGTTTTTTATTTTATAATATGCTTTTGTGTTCAATGTCTTAGGTTTGTTGTTCAAGAGATGTACCCTGTTGCTACCAACAAAGGACAGGTTAAGGTTTATCTTTAGCAAGTTTTCACAGGTAAGAAAAAGCAGAGGTGAGAGGACAATTAGATAAGGTGTTCTTTTAAATGTCACATCAACAAAGAACATGTAATTACACCAGGCTAAATGATTTAATTTATCTGATGGATTAGATTTATAGAGTAGTTAAGACTAGTCATGAAAAAGCTAAGCGATTAGTAACATACTGTAATTTTCCTCATTCCAAAGGATGTAAGGGAATGAGGCAAATTACACTATGTTACTAACCGTTTAGCTTTTGCGTACATTGCAATGTTGTCATTGAAACAATATGTTATCCAACCCTAACATCTATTTATCTATATTCATGATGATGCAAAAATAAATGAAGTTGTCCCACTGGACTGTTTCAGATTCCATGCTTCCTGTTGGAGCGGTGTTTGGCACCAGACTGCATTGGCTTCTCCAGCTACGGAGTCTTCCTCCAGGTAAGGGCCTTATAGAAATACAGATTGTGTCAATCATGTCAATCATATTACCCTTTGTGTCCCATCCCAGTGCCTGAAAACATTTAAGCTGGGAACATATCTTTTCTTTTCTCAAAAATATTTAGATGTGTTCTGTTGAATACTTTACAGACACTGATCGCAGGTTGGGATGAGCTGGAGTGCCACAGAGTGTTCAACTTTCTTTGTGACTTCACTTATCTGCTGCAAAAAATGGAGGCAGTCATCACTGGAAAACCAGGTGTGTTTTTCAGTCTGAAAGTGAAAATGTTGCTGAATATAGAACAGGTTTTCTTTTGTTTTTAATAGAAAAGTGAAACAATCCTGGTTAGGGCGGCAAGATTATGATAATCACGATTATTTTTGATCAAAATTTTGATCTCGATTATTTGTTGATTTGAACCAAAACAAATTTTATTGTCACATAGGCTATTAATAACTGCGAGAGGGAGTGTGATGGACGCTACTCACAGAGAGACGGCTGACTCACGAACGGGTCCAGCACAGGTTGAATGGCGGATACACATGTTGTGTGTATGAAACGTCTGTATAGTCACTGCGCTGCATTTTTATGAACTATGATATTCTGGCCATGGGTCACATCTCTGGCCCAGGTCCAGCAGCTCCTTCTCACACGCTGTTACTCTACCAACCGAAGTTAGTTGCATTCAATAACTTCTTCCGTGTTCTTCGCTCTGGCAGCCGCGATACCAGAGTTACCCGCGGAAACACTGGTACAAATACAGGTTTGCCCCTCATACTTAACAATATACAGCTGTGTTAATAAAAAATTAAAACTGTACACAAATGTCAGAAGTTTGGACCGGTCTGCTGTGTGGCCGGGCGCGTAGAGTAAGAGGAGAGATCCAACACAGGCACGGCTTTACAGAAGAAATGGGTCATGTAACGCAAAATTAAATCATATCCATATGAACAACATTGCAGCGGATCGGATGACATTAGCACCGGTGCGTCCTAGAGGAGCTAACAGCTAACAGACGCTAACTAGCACCGACTAGCACCGGTCACTGCTGTT
>NC_048417.1:19378671-19407613 GCF_013103735.1 Etheostoma cragini | reverse complement strand
TGCGTCCTAGAGGAGCTAACAGCTAACAGACGCTAACTAGCACCGACTAGCACCGGTCACTGCTGTTGTCTGAAAAACAACACATACGGGACAAAATGTTGCGTTTACTGGTAAACTGGTAAACATTGAGACCGACGTAAAACCGACTGCTATCTGTTGAGTTTTCCTCCCGTTACTCTGTCCTCTGTGACTGTCTACATCTAGAAACTAAGCTGCACGGGGTGCAGTGAACTACTCTGACTGGCACATGATCTGACAGGAGTTACGGAGCGGTAGATTGGCTATGAAAAAAAACCCGGAGCGTTCGATGAAATTACGCTTTAATAAAACAATCGCTCGATCACGCAAATTTGATCGTGGGAAGTCAAAATCGTGATTGCGACAAAAATTTGATTAATTGTGCAGCCCTAATCCGGGTGAAAACTTGCAAAGTCTGCGTTGCATGCTAAGCTTTGTGAAAGCCTAAATGGACCTGATACAAAAAACATGTTTCTAAATTTGCTTGTCTGTCCTCAGGGGTGAGATGGTACCAAAAGCTGCAGCTCCGTCTATTCTGCCGTCAGGTTCTGTTGGACCCATGGCCCAACCAGTCGGAATGTCAGTTCTGGCTAATGCAACTCATGAAGCCTTGGCCCATGGTCAGCCAGGCCCACTTACTGTTCATCCTCTATGGACCTCTGCTGCCTGAGGGTAAGATAACTTTTACACCTTAAGAAAACAATCAGTTAGTTGGGTTTGTATTTATTTGTCTTCATGAGAACATATTAATTGGGCCGATTTTTCTTTTGTTGAGAATAATGTTTCTGCATTTGTTAACACTGCCACTCTGAAAACACGATCAGACTCTAATCCTTGCCTACAGAAAGCGCTGTGCAATGTAGTTAAAAAATGCAACTAATTGTAGGTAAGTGTTGAGTTTTTTTCTGAAATGATTTTCTTTCTGTGTGAGTTTTCTCATCGGTAAAAAAAAAAGACTGCTACCTCTTGGCTGTGGTTGATAATTATGTTGAAATGGTGATTGAAATACAAAATGCAAGGCTATTGGGTTGAACTACCTAAAGAGTTTAATGATAATAAGATAAGATAATTTGTTTATTAGTCCCCAGTGGGGAAATTAGTGCACTACACTCTGTGTAAACACTTTTGTTAGTACTCACACACACACAAAGCAAAGTATAGATGTATTATCAGGCCCAAATAAACCACTTATAGTGTTCTACTATGGTGGAGGAGGACTGGGTAACTTACATTAGTGTTGGAAAACGTGGCTGCATTTTTTTTATCATTCTGATGTGGTATAACATAACACAGTTATTAAGTGAGGTTCTCTCCTCCTTGCAGGTTCCCTCGGTTGGCAGGATCTGGTGGAGAGGGGGCTGCCTCATAGCGCTCTGTGGGACCTGGCCAGGGCCATCCTTCTGCTTTTTGGCAAACTAGAAGTCCAAGGCCAGTGCACCAATTCGCTGCTGTCAATCTTGGAGGAGCTCATTGGTATCATACTTCAGTTGTTCTCAAATGTTTTCATGTCACAGATGAACCCATAGTGTTAACTAGGGGTGTGATGTGACACTCAGCTCATGAGACGGGACGAGACATGAGATGGGTTCACTAGAACGAAACAAGACAAGATTTTAAATCTATTTTAAAGAAAACTTTAATGAAGAAATATGACTGAAAAAATAGTGTCTCCTCAGAGAACCAAGGTCACAATTTAACCAAGCGTTTTATTGCAGCAGTATACAAGAAACTAGGCTGCTCTTGTATTGATTTATGACCATTTTGAGACAAGGGGAGAACAATTCTTTGTTTAACATCATTAAAACTAAAGATAGGTTTTGCTTTTTGCTTCCGATTTATTTAAAAAAAGACAGCAAAAGAGAGTGATCTGCGTGAGTCAGTGCCACACTGAACTGCACGCTGCAGTCTGTGTGTGTGTCTGTGTGTGTGTCTGTGTCTGTGTCTGTGTTGGGCACTAGAGAGAGAGACAGAGACCGTACCCTCTAATGCTGGGTTTTACCGGCAGCTTTGTACCCCTGCAGCTTCACTACCGCTCTGCAAAAGTGAACTCAGAGTCAACTTTGCACACGGGCAGGGGATCTTCAATGTTAATTTAGAAGTCCAAGCCAGACTCATCTTCAAACGTATTATAAGACCAACCAGGTCTGACTTCATCTACTGGCAGCTATTCTGCATTTGTGATTGATATTGCCGGAAACTTTATTCCTTGATGAGAAGTCTCGTCACATTTTAATGTCGAGATCTCATGAGGGACAAGATCTTGTCACACCTCTAGTGTTAACCCCATGTGATAAGTAATGTGACTGATTGTACTTGGTTGTCCTCCTCGTCATCTTCAGTCATTCCTCAGCCGTGGCATGTGGAGAATGTGGCTCGTCTGTTGGTGTTGTGTGGCAGCAGTCTCTGCTACACTGTTCTAGTCAGCAAGGCTGTCAATAGACGACTTCTTGAGACCTCCAGACTCATTGTGTACATCATACTGGTGAGAATACTAGTTATTTTATCATCAGCAGAGTAAATTAAAAGAAATGTAAGCCTCATTTATGGTTAAACTGGTATGTTTACATTAAGTTGTGAATCAGATATTGGCTAGCATTATCCATCTCTGATTTGATTTGATATGATGCAGTTAGACTACAAAGTCATTGTACAGTGGATTTATATCAGCTTGAACATAGCTTAAAGATAAGTGTGCAGAATAGCTTCAGGCAGAGAGGAACTTGAGTCATGTTATTTTCATAATCTATTGCTTTGCCTTGGTTGTTGTGACTCATTTTGCCCTATCTCCTCATTCCTATACAAGATCATCCTGGAAAGGGTATTTCCCTTAGTTAACAATGTCTGTAATTGTTTCTCCTGACTGACTTTTATTATATGCTTGGTTTCCTTTTTGTTGATCAAAAATCTTTTGACCAATCGGTCTTGTTTATTTTCACTGGTGATAGCAGGAAAAGCAATCAGCTATCCCAGGTAACCGGTGCACAATACCAGGACCTTGCACCTAACATTAAACTTATTATTAACTAGCACATTGTTAATTTCATTAATTAAAGCTACAACAACATCTTTGCTGTAAAAAGGCACATTGGTTTTGTATGACTTCACTAGGTGTGTGAGAAAGACGGCTACCATATGTCCTGGGCGGTGAGAATGGTGCAGCAGATCTGCAAGGTCTTCACTACGGCCCCTGAAAGGTTTGGCTTCATCCAACAACTGGAGAACATGTTTTCTGAAGTCACCAGGGAGTTTTTTGAGTTTTCTGTAGCAGGTGAGGTGGGACAGCTAAATTGTTCTTCATTCTTTCCTCTTGGTATCAAATATGAATCTTTAAAAAACCTTGCATCATGTTATACCACACTTATTTGATATTGCAATCATAAAATCATGAAGGAACAATAAATACAGCATAACGATGGTGGGCAAAGCTACAATAATAAAATATTCAAAGAAAAATAACAAAACAAACAAGTAAATCCTAACTTATGGGCAGATGATGCAAACAATATTGAGGGGCACGCAGAGTTAAATACCAAATAAAATATCCTAAATTTACAGATGTGGATATGTACAATCATGAATACAATATGGATGTACTGTATGTATGTACTGTATGTATAGTATGTATGTATGCAATAGGGCTGAACAGCAGTGTGTTTTAGCATCGACATTGCGATGTGCGCATGCCCGATAGTCACATCGCAGGACATTGCGATGTGGACATAATGTTTTACATGATTAGTACCGTCCCACCATTCCCCTTAAAGACAGGTAGCCATGTGGGAAACGTGTGTATGTGACGTTAGTCCCACGGGGTTTGTTATGGGAAGTGACGCTCTTCGTGTGTAGAAACGTATCGTAGGCATCCGCTCCCGCTAACACAGTGATGCGCATAGTTTTGATGTAGTAGTCAGTGAAGCTACAGTAGTCAGTGTTTTATGTTTGCTGCAAATACAACCTAATTCACCTGATTAATGCAACATAATCACAGCGTCTCCCGTGCATTTCCCCCGACAGAAAGTTGCTACCAGCCAGGCTAAAGCTAATATAGTTATCTAAAGAAACAAGCAGAAAGCTGCTACCAGCCAGGCTAAAACTAATATAGTTATCTAAAGAAACAAGCAGAAAGCTGCTACCAGCCAGGCTAAAACTAATATAGTTAGCCTAAAGATCCAAAGGGGTCCGTCCGTCCAAACTAACCAACTAAGCCGCAACACAGGAAACGTAACACTGATCTACTACAGAAGTCTGTGTCCGATCTAACGTCATTTACACTGATTTAATTGTTCTTGGAGACATAGAGTTTGTTGCTAGTACGCGTGACATGCAGGTCTGATCAATTTATCAAACTGCTAGTCGACCACAACCTGACATTTAGAGGAAGCAACATGCAGTCACTCTCATTCACGTTAGCCTGGATTGATTATTAAATAAATACAATGTTGTCATGCTAGTCAGCCAGCTTATTTCTACCTTATGTCCCTCTCCAAAATAACAAAGTAACGTTAGTCACAGCGCTTACTTGCTTTGGTAAGTATATGAAGCATTAAAGTTCAACAAAGAACGGTTCACTTTAGAAATGATCCTTTTTCAATTATTTTCTTCTGTGTAGATGCACTCCCCTACCAAATCCCTGCAGTAGTCGAGAATGATTTATTATTTACAAAAAGAGCTATTTATGTCATCTTTTAAAAATTCCTTTTTCCGTCTTTCATATTGCAATATATATCATAGGGGAAAAAAAAACAACGCAATGTCAGATTTTTCCAATATCATGCAGGTCTAGTATGCATGTACAGTATGTATGTATGTACATGTATGCATGTGCAGTTTGTATGTATGTACGTATATGTATGCATGCATGTACACTATATATGTACTGTATGTATGGATTCTGTATCTAGAAAATAAACATTCAAGTGTAGTCAGGGTACGTGTATGCACGGTTGAGTGGTTGAGAAAATGAAAATGCCTGCAGTGTTGAGCAGCTCGTCTTGAAGTCTGAGAGTTGATGTGTGGCTGTGCATGTTTGTGACAGCTCAAGCAGATTGGATTTTATTGGGTTCTCCTCATTATTTTATCAAAAACATTTCTGTCTCAATAACGCCACTGAGAGCAACTCCTCATTTGTTTGTCTTTGATTACGTCCCTCCTTGAAATTTTGCACCCATTTTATCGACACCCATGCTGATGGGCAATAAAACATCTGGAGTGGTGCATTCATTACATTATTTAACTCTCTGCTAATGTGAATGTATGAAAAAAAATGCTACGCGTTTTAAGCTCTATCTGCTATAAAATGGGTTTTGCTATCCAGAATGCCATTAAAAAAAACAATTACGAGTGATTTTAAACATTCACATAATTCTTATGTATTTGTTTTATTATTGTTATCCCCTAAACAGTTGGTTCTCAACTTCTTTGGCTTTTAAGAAAGTTTAACTGAAGTGGATTTGAGAAAAGCTAAAAAAAGCAGTGGTTGGGAACCACTGCCCAAGATAGTACCTCCACAGTGCCTCGGTTTCAAATTAAAAGCGTTACAGAAAGGATTTTTTAAAATAATCACCTTCATCTGTTCTCAGGGAACCATCTTGACGACAGGGAGACTTTCCAGACCCTGTGTATCCTTCTGGACTCCAGTGCTCGCTTCCACACTAAATTCCTCCACATGTTCCTCAAACAGGAATGATTCAGATTAAAAGTGACAATGGAGAGAAGGAAGAGTTGGGAAAGAAAAAAACGTAAATAATGAAGTGGGTTAACGGTAAACAGAATGAAAGAGAGTGATGGACCTTAATAACAATAGTCAGATTTGGAAAAGGCCAGTGTTGTCATGGTAGCCTTAAAGGTTCAGGGAAATCTGAGGGTGGAATTGGTTAACAGTTCGCTATACGCTATACCAACACTGCATGTGTTGGTTAAAAGGGCTGTTTAATTACTTTGGCTAAACAGCATGGTTATTTGTACAAATTTTATATTTCTCTCCAAGTTTCAAAATCTTGTTATTCGTAAACATCTTGCATGCTATTTTCTGTAAAAATGTAATATTTATTGATTACCGTAACACTATTTATTGACACTATTATTTATTCACATTGAACCTTTCTGTAAATGTAGTGATACAATTGTTACATTGCTTTTGTATAATTTATTAAATTGGTATTTTCAATTTCAAATTGTCTTTATTTACACATTTTATTTCTTTTTTGTTGCTTCCTTCTTCAAAAAATAAAAAAATAGCACACACTCAGCAAAAAACAAGCTTTTATTATCCTCCAGGTTGTACAATATTCAGCAGACAGCATTTGAAAAAATAAGTTGAGTTGTGTTAAATTGAACTGTCATGGAATAAAAAAGCAGTTTAAAATAAAAATGTTACTTAATACAGAAACATTTTCTTTTTTTAGTTTACAGTATGTTATTCAGACTGCATTCACATTTTTGTAATGATGTACTGTAACTATTAGTAAGCGCTTAAAAAAAATCTATTTACATAGTATGCCTATACAAATTAAGCTATGACCAAGATTTTTTTAACCAAAGAAACATGTTTTCAAAGTTGTACCATTCACAGGAAGTACTAAGCCATTTGACAGTGAAATGTAAGGCCTACAACATCAATTGTAATGAATACTCCAAGTGGTAAATTAGATCCAGTTACCACATCGCCATTTCAATCATTCATGTGCTCATTGTTTTCATATGATCTGGCAGGAGAAAAACAGAAACATTGATTTTTTTTAAAGGATTTTTTTGTGGTAACAGCTCATCATTTGGCATACCATGACTTAAACAACATCCAAAGAGATACTGAGATACGATCTACCACCACAATCACTTTACATGTTGACATGATACTTACTGTGCAATTTGTTCTATGGATATGAAAAAAAAAACATGTCTCAATATTGACAGCATTTTAACATTGAAATTCTGAGCACAATTTAACATGGCCTTTTTGTTTCTTTTGGCCCAGTATGATAGTTTTATGAAAAGTACTGAACAGACACATTACCTTGTAGCCAGTCCAACCCTTCCTGGAGACCCTCTCCTTTGATAGCATTGCTGGCACTGAAAAATAAATAAGAAGTCAAGGCGTTGATCTAGCTTTGCCAGACCATCCACACACCGGAGCGGAGGAGGGACGGGCTACTCTACACAGCGTTTCAGGATGGGAGAAAACATTTTCTGTTTTATTCAAACCAGTCACAATCGTCATGGGCGGCGCTAAACTCCGCACAGAGCCGCTGTAAAATAGTCGAGCGAGAGAAAACTCAGATTGGACAGGTAGTCTAGCTAGCTGTCTCAAATAACCCTGCAGAAATCTGAAGAGCAACTAACTATAGTCCCCATGAATCCACCGGAGTTTAAAATTCTAATAGAAAGGAAACTACATGCATCTGGCAGAAGTTCCTGCAGTACTGGAGCAATCCCGGAAGTGGAATGTTAAGGATATAGACTAATCTCCTTGTTGCACTTTCTCACGACTTTTCTTGGATCCTGGATGTTTAAAGCTGCCTAGCTGATAATCCATCTGCCTCCCATCTGTCTAATGAGTAAACAAATTGGTACACCCTCTGTTACGACGCTGTTTAAGACTTTTTAATCTGTAACTCTTGAAGCACAAAATGTTGGGGATCGGGAAGAGAGGATTGGCTCAGGTCAGCCAATTAAATCCAAGTGCATTTATCTCAAGATTACCTAAAAAGAGTATAATTCCTGTTACAAACTACTCAACAATACATCTGAAGGTGGCTTTGGAGGCTTTGCTTACACACCCTTCATCAAGGGGAATATTTCTACAATTGTGTGGGCACATCAACGTCACAGCATACTTGTAGGACTTGACCAGAGTACTATAAGTGATAATCAGAATTATAAACTAAAGATTGTTTTGGAATGTGTGCAGCCTGTTTGGAAAACCAATGACATATTTTACCAGATGTTCCAGGGTTTGTCTTTGATGTTCTCCAAAGACAACATCTGTGAGATTTTTACAGAAGACATGGCATCGCGCAGATCCGTCTTGTTGGCAAAGAACAATACTGGTATCTTTTTGCTGCGGATATCTGGATAATAAGACAGACATGAAGACCAGTGAATCATCGGCAAAGAGGAAGATATTTTTTTGTTTATCCAATAAGGAGTCAAGTATCAGCTAAGTTTATAGTTTATGTCGACACATAGCCTAGCTTTAAATCTGAATATTCTTAACTAAAGGTGCTCTAAGCGATGTTGGGTGATGTTACTTCTTGTTGACGTTCAAAGTATTTTCAAACCAAACGAGATTAGCTTGTCTCTCCCTCCTCCTCATCCCGTTCCCTCATTTCTGAGAATAAAGTCAGAGCTCACATAATCTTTTCACCAGTGGCCCAAATCCTCTTCCATAGACATCGCTTAGAGCACCTTTAATACATGAAAAAATTGGACCGTATTGGACCAAGTGCCTTGATGGAGGACTAAAACTAGCAGGTTTCCATTTAAATGATTTCAGTGAATTCTCCATCGTGTTTTGGCCAGTGAAATTAACTTTTATAGTCTTAAACTTAGTATTTTATGCCACATGGTTCATCAGCATGCCAGATTCAGACAATAAGTATACTAACAAATTAATTTCCGGACACTGTTCATATTAGTTCTAACGCCTACAAAGAAATGCAAACTGTATAATTTCTATTATTTTACAGATTAAGATATGAACCATGTCTGACTGTATTTTTTAAAATGCCACACTTGGTGTCATATATCATTATAAATATATTTATTGTAGATATTGTTTATGCATAGAGGATATGTCAATTCTGCCTTCTACTAAAAAAAAAATAGCATCCACCCTGTGTCTGTATCCAAATGAGTTAAAACAGTATTGCTATTTTGTACCTTCGTGATTGAGAAGAGTATCTAGCTCCTCTTTGGCAACAACCATTCTCAGTTTGTCACCGCTGTCTATGACAAATATGATGGCATGGCTCTCTCTAAAGAAAGACAAGAGAAGAAGTTACAGATGGCAATTGAATATTACTGTGAAGTGTTTTTAATAAGCATGTTCTGTGTTTCATACTTATAGTAATGCTCCCATAGGTTTCTATATCTGCTCTGCCCAGACATATCAAAGACCGTGAAAGACAGGCTGCATGCAGGAAAAAAGAGAGGAGAGACAGCTGAGAGTGATACTATATGTTGCAATAGCCTTTTTTTTTAAATTTCATAACTGTAATTTAGTAAAAAATAATAGTGATGAAAATAAATTATACATTTCTACCTTGAACTCTTGAACTTCTCAATGTTGAAGCCAATTGTTGGGACTATTTCTGGTGCCTGTGTCTGCGCACACACACACACACACACACACACACACACACACACACACACACACACACACACACACACAAACACACACACACACACACACACACAAGTAATGGCAAAAGTATGTCAACAAGAAAGTAGTATAAGGAAAGTAAGATATGGGCTTTACCTGACTAACATGTTTCCATTCTTCTGACAATGGGCCTACATGATTGGAATTCTGAAAACAAGCAATCAGTGAATGATTGCAGTGAAAAAGAAAATTTTGACAGGCTTTGCCCCAAATTTATCCCAAATGATCATGGTTTAAGATTGTTATTAATGCATAACAAGTTTGTGTAGCCGTATTACAGATAAAGGTACACAAAGGCCTCTCGCTTTTTCTAACAAAATAATTTTCCTCCCAGAGTCTCATGTACTCACATGAGATGGTTTGAGTTGGTTGATGATGGTAGTTTTGCCACTGTTATCCAGTCCCAAACACAAGACGTTGACCTCTTTTTTCCTCAGGCCAAGCCAGCCCGACAGTTTATCCAGCAGCCCCATTAGACTTGATTGATGCTACATTGAAATCACCCCATGGATAGTCTGACTATTACTATAATTTACAAATTCTCTGCAAATTCTGGTAATAATAAACATAGCTGTGGATTGTGAGTTCCCAGTCCTTGCTTTGAATAGAGCGACAAGTGGAGATACCACCTGGACATGGGTAATCCTATTAAGGTGAATTAAGCTCTGTGATCCACCTGGTAACCTGGACACGGAGTACGGAGCTCTCCAGGCCCCCTATCCTGATTTCCTAATCTAACCTTACCTTTCTTTAATTGGAGTCAGCATGAATCTGTTTTGTCATCATGTGTGCTTTATACTAAGTCAAACAATCTTTGATTGGAGTGTTGATGTAAATCTACAATGAAGGAAAATATAAAAAAAACAGTGAGCTGCAGACCTGAAGCTAATCAGTGACCCAACAGCTCCATCTCTTGGTTATCAGTTATGTGCACAACTTCATGTAAGTTGCCAGGGTGAAGAGGTGATGCAGGTTTGAGATATTAGACAATAATTTACATTAAAAGCTAATTAAAGTGATAACTCTGGGATTTGACTGCCTCTGTGAGTTTTTTTTTAATTGGTAGCAAGGTTTCTCCTTAAAATTAGCATTGGCAACAAGGACATTTCACAACCTGAAAGCAATATGTCATTCAAATCAGTGCTGTTTTTATTGAAAAATGGAAACAAAATTAAATGAGCAGTCAACCACCAGAACTGTTCGTTTTTATTTGCAAATAAATATTCGCTGTAACTGCCTCTTACAGTGTGCAAGATCTACAACATCTCTTTGGAAATTATAGAAAAATAAAATACAAGAATTATAAGTATACTTGTACTTTGTACAAAACGTTCTAACATTGCTCAGCAGTAGAACATGCTAAACAAACAGCATCTGATATTCTCCTTAGTCTGTAGAAGGGGGGTGGCCGCGAGCATGTGTGTGCAAATACTTTGAACGTGACTGTACTGTATATGTGTGTTTAGATGTGCGTGTGCAACTTTCCTACTCCTGCAGGCTGGGATGCATAACTACGCTGTGACGGAAAGGCACAGACCTCTAAATCCAGTCTGCCTTTGACATTAATCATCGAGCCACAACTCGTAAGGGACTAGATTCGCTCTCTTGAATATGGAATACAACTCAAAGTAATTGCTAGGTCCTGTGACTGCACTGACCACACTTAAACTGTCTTGCATGACTTAACGGACTGTAAGGCATTCTACGTGCATGTTTAAGTGTGTGTGTGTGTGTGTGTGTGTGTGTGTGTGTGTGTGTGTGTGTGTGTTTGTGTGTGTGTGTGTATATGTAAGTACGTGTTTGTTAATGTTGATGTTAAAATGACAAATGATGAGTTATGATGCTGCTGTTTATATTTCTTCTTTCTCTACTGTCATTAAAGTCACTTACTGTATCTGCTGGACAGTGGATCACACAAACCGGTTTCCATCCACCAGGTTTTAGCTACTTCTGCTGCCCCCAACTCAACTAACTGGCTATATTCAGCAGCAATGCCTATTCACCACTGACTACCGGATGAAGACAAATTATTATTTTAATGGCAAACATCTGATAAATTGACATTATCTACTGCAGATCCAACACTTTTCATTCCAGACTACATCTATGTACACTGGTTTCCCATATTGCCACAAATTCCACAACCTTTACATGACCACATTGTAAAAACAGACTGGAGTAGAGTTACGTCCATTACCTTTGCATCTACAACACACTATTCTGTTCTGACATCTTGGATCAACTTTGTCCACGAAATGCACTGCATTAGTGTATGTGCAGGCAAAAAGAAACAATGAATGTATTTCTGAAAAACCATACAAGTCCATGTTAAGTTTCCAGACAAACATCTCCTATCTATCTATCTGTTAACATTCATATGTTAGGACAGTGGAGGTTGTGTACTTTCAGGCAATGTATAACATTTACAATCCAAAATATAGCAGGCTTATCGTCACACAACTGCGAGTACACTGGTTGCTAAAAACTGTCAGAAGAGACCTGTATGGTTATTATCTGAAGGCAACGGATCCAGTTCTGCAAGCTAAGCATGTGACAATAGAACCAGGTAGATGGTGTGGTGGGAGCCTCATGTTACCATGTCAACAAGAGTTCTCTCATTGCACAATTCTTCATCTTTCTCTGAGATACTGGGGTGACTGCATAATACTGTATTGCTGATTTGGATAAAAATCTGATATAAATAAAACATCTTAAATAAGATCCAGATTTACTAGGGCTTTCACATACAGGACTGCACATATATAGATATTAGATTATGATAATAATTATTGGTTAATTGTCTATACACTTTTGAACATTCAAGAAATCTCCATAATTTGCTTCTCACTTCTTTATTCAAGTATTAGCATACCAGATTCTCTGGAGAGAGGGTTAACTAAAGCAAATCATAATAAATGATCAAACTCTGAAATAAAAGATATTAAGGATACTTTTGGATTGCACACCCGATAGCAGCTACATGAGCACATAACTCAGAGCGAGAAAATGGCAAAAAGAAGAAGAAAATAGTCAAAAGTTCCGGTAGATTACGTTTGCAAATCTACATCTCTAGATATTGTTGCTTCACACACAAAAGTACTGCTGTTGCAACAAGGCATTACATTCCCCTAAGTGAAGGCCTGGGCCAGTCTTTTAAGTCGGTCAGGCTGCAATAGTCTGGCAGAGCCAGGTATACTGGGTAAGGGGTGTATAGTAGGAAACAGTCTGTTACTAATGGATGTGAGACCAGGGGGCAGTCGGCTGTGGTAGTCTGTCCAATTGCCTCCTTTATGAGGACTAGACTTCACTTCCCTCTGGTCCATCTATCTGTCCATCCCAGGTTGCGTTAAAGGTTATCCTCATACTTGAAAACCCTTCTCCTGTTCGTGCAGGAGCTGATGGCGGAGGGTCTGTACGCTGCTGGTGATCCGCCTCTGGTGGCCGATCAGATCCACCCCTATACGCCTCACATCTCTAGGCCGAGAGGGGGAACACAAAAACAAACACACACATAAGACGCTTTTAGTCTTACTTGTGAGGACTTTTCATTGACTTTCATTTATTTCCTACTTTTTCTTCTTTAGGGAAGCCCTTTGCATCTTGTAGCCAATGTTGACTCTGTCTGGTAAAAGGAGGGGATGTTGTGATTACAAATGTGCTATATAAGCAATACGCATTATTAGCTGTCCTCAGTCACAAGGGCGGAGTGAAGATTAAAAAAAGAATCTCACTTTGAAGTACATCCCTCAGATTTCTATCCTTGTGAAACGATCTTATGTATCTTATTTTTTTTAAATAAATTATTGACGTGGTAACCGTCTAAAGTGTGATACAAAACAGAAGCTCATTAAGTTACGTAAATGAAAAAACAAACAGCAGAAGCTGAAATATCCTGAATTTTACCACCTAGTGTGAGTCTTGTGCCAAAAGCCCTGGATCCTACACTTCCCATTATGCGGCTTGACAGTGTATTTCATAAAAAAAAACTCCTTGCCCATATCTTTCAATATTCACAACCCCAGTCTGAACCGCAAGCATTCAGGCAAGCGGAATTTGGGATAACCGCGATGACATCACTATGACATCATCAGGGTTATTTTCCCAGACTTTTGAAAGCTCCCTCCGAGAGCCACAAGACTGAATAGTAGTCCTAACAAGTAAACTGAAATTTATGAGTAATCCTTAGTATTGGTGTTTCCTTTTCTATCACCACTGCTGCTACAAAGATAGGTCCTCTTTGGTTGCATGCCATTTAATAATGGTAATAATGTTTTGGCTCTGCTACTCACTCAATACTCATCCTTGCCACTGAATCCAATGTGTTGTAGCCAGCTGCCATGAAATTGCTCTTGTACTGAGTCATCTTAATGGAGTCCAGCCAGTCCCCGATGGAGATGAACATCGGGTAGTCCATTTCCTCCCCCGGAGACTCCGGTAGACTGATGCAAAAAAAAAAATAAGAGAGATAACGTCAGATCCTGCCAGTATTCCCAAAGCATCTCAAAGGGAGACAACTGACCTTACTGGCTTAAAGATTTCAGAGTGACACTCACATTTGGTCCCATTTTTAGGCGTAGGAGTAAGCGCATTTTATACACTTTCTTAACCAGAAAAGTCACCCTATCTTTGCCTGGATTTAGGAAAAATATCCTATCAAAGCATACTGTGTATTGTAACTCAAATAACTCAAGTTTGGTTCTTAGTGCAGAGATGCTTGAAAAATACAGTCCCATCTCGCCTCAGCCTAAATGAACCGACAGCAGGCACATGCACACATCACAAGGGGCTTGAGCACTTTTTCTTCCTTGAGACTGTCTAATGACAATCACTATATTGATATGCGTTAACTTATTAAAATGCGCTATTTTGCATTCATTTGACAAGGCACTGCAAGTGAACAGGATAAACAAAATAACTAAAACTTATCAGTCCAGAATTTCCACAGTAAATCTACAGATGCAGCCTCAAACAAATACCATCTAAAATGTGTATTTCAGAAGTATTCCCATTAGAGAAAAAGAAGACATGGAAACAAAATAGACCAAAATCTCTAAATTGACCACAACATGAAAAAATTGTCCTGCATTAAACAGTAACTTTTAGGCTCCATGTCTAATAAGAAGTGTTTTTTCCTGTAAAATTAACACAATCAAAGCAACAGTCTTTTTTGTGTAGTGTGAAGATTTTGAAGTTTTAATTATTCCAATAACCCCAAAAGAATTAAAATTATTTATTGTCATTTTCAAAATAAACAAAACTACGTCCCTTTCCTTGGTGCAGTTACTTGTTATAAAAAAATAAAAAAATGTATACTGTATATATTATTTATATATGATGATGTGATATGATATGTGATTAACCTGATGAATGCTAAAACCTGTGTGAACTGATTATTTTTTTGAGTATTTATAAAATCTGTTAAACAATTGCGTGAGTTTTTTTTCTTCTTTCCATGAGCTCCTGCCGCCTAAAATGTCTGTGAACATCCCTGGTTTACAGTGCATTTACATTTAAAGCCTTTCATGATGCTAGGAACTCTTTAATACCGTACCTCTGAATGTCCTCTACCAGTGGCAGCAGGCTGCTGGGGTTACGGATCAGTTTGTCCAAGAAGGTAACAACATCGGTGAATTTAGGCCGGTGACTCCTCTCCTTCTGCCAGCAGTGCAGCATCAGCTGGTGCAGGGCCACGGGGCAGCCCATCGGTGCAGGCAGCCGGTAGCCCTCTTCAATAGACAGAATCACCTGGAGAGACAGTCGAATGTGTACTTTAAGATTCTCAAAATATGTCACAAAGGGTTGCCATTTTAAGTGATTTTTGGGGATGCATTTAAAAAGCTTTACAGGACTATGAGGTGATCCTACTCAACTTATACAAACATTCTTTGAAATTATTTTCTACGAATGAAAACCTAAAATGAAGGTTAACAACAATCTTAACGGTGACTTAACATGTTTCACACAATTAAAATATATAATATGCCTGTATTTCACATGTGAATGCTAAGGAGATCTTATTTTTATCTATTTGGTCTTTCATCTATGCATATTTTATTTCTTGTAACCTCCTCCTTGCATGGTTACTTTCCTGTGCAGTAGAAATAAAGTTGTCTTTTATACATGTGCCCAAACCTATCAATCAATTCCAACATGCAAGTGTAAAAAGTTTTTCATCTGAGCTGATAGCGTGTCCAAGTAGTCTCTATACAGTTGATCTCCATATCGTACCTGTGAGTCTAAGTCGAGCTCCATACATGTATCTTTGTAGGGAGCATTGTTAAGTGGCTGACCAGGATGAGATAGTGTTTGGCTGGTTTTGCGGCTTGGCTGACCTTTTGCCTTGGAAAGCACTTCTAAGCAATTCCCAAACAGCTCAAATCCTCCACAAACCCTGGGACCTTAGTGAATGTGCGTGTGTGGGTGTCTGTCTACAAATGTGTATGTGTGTGTAAGAGGTCGAAAGGATTACGGTGGAGCTTTCACACTCAGCGGAGAGAGGGATGGATCTGCTTCCTCCATGGTCCATTCCAATCCCTGACCACAGCCCAGGGATCAGCAGGGTTGCTCAGCCACACTGAATCCACAGCTTTAAACTCCCCCTCTATCCGACCGAAGTCTTCTGAACCTCTCACCTTCACTGCTCTTTTCCTTTCCTTCTCACTCATCTTTTTCATCCTTTTGGTGAATCTCAGCAGCATTTCTGTTCCTCCCTTACTCTCCTTTAAAGAGGAATGCTTTTGATGTGAGAAAACAGCCAGGGAGCAGGTTGAAGGGCAGCAATTTTAACACATATAATGGAAAATAAACGGAGAATTTACTCAGTGGAGCAGGACTTGAATTGAGAAGTCAATATTGAGTTGAGTTGCAGTACTAGAGGTTAGAGAGCCAGACTTGTGAGGGGAATATTTGTGAAAACAACATGAACAAGTCTACTCCATCCTCTTGGAACAATCACTGAGACGCTGCAGGGAAAATCACTTAAAGGAATAGATAGGAACAGCACTCAAAAGTTCAAACACCAGCACGCTCACATTACACGCAGTGAATTAGCTAATGCAGCTGTGCCAACCAATTCATCCAGGAACAATTTCTTTATATTTTCCAAAAGACAAAAAAATGACAGACAAATGAGTCTGTCCTTGAAAGTCTTGAATAACAACAGCTCTTAGAGGGCTGTGCCTATACGTAACGTAACGTAACGTAACGTAACGTAACGTAACGTAAGTTACGTAATACGTAACTATCGTTTAAGATTGTGTCATAGCTCCAAATAAAGTCCATCCAGTGTTTTAGTCAGTACCTCCCAATGCTTCCCACAGACAATGATTTAATGTCCCAAAATGATACAAATTGGATATGTGGTAGCCACAACTACGACATTAATGTCACTTCAATTCAAGGTCTTCAGTACGATTTCTGGGACTTTTCATTGTACAGTTACAAACATGTTATACAGGTTGGATTTTTAAGGCTGATTCTGATATTTTTTAGACTTTATACTGTTTAAAAGTTCTTTAAAAAATTGACAATGTATAGGTAAAAAAAATTAAAAAATCAAGAAACTGTAAGACAGTGGAAAAATGTACACAAATAGTGCAAGCAAAATTTGCTTTGCCTGTTGTCTGAGGACACGCATTCTAATTCTGGGGAAATTTGGGATCTTTATTGAATGTTTTTGTCAGGGACCTTGTACCTAAAAACAATGATCTCAAGAGAAGAGATGTTTGGTACCAGATTTAGCTAGTGTAGTCCCTGGGCAGGTAAGCAGTGTTCCAGAATTTCTTTAATCCGGGGCCGTGTACAGCAAAATGCAAAAGTTTTTATAAACTAAAAATGGGGAGCCAATGAACCTCCTGTTGTGTGCGCAGCAGCTCTGCGTTTTTATTACCACGAGTTTACATGCACTTATCTGCTGCTTGGGCATCACCTGGGACACAGCCAATAAACGAGAGACACACCCACCGAACGAGAGAAAACAAGCCGTTACGCACCTTTCCGAGGAAACATATCGTTCAACATGGGAACCGTAACAACATGGTGCACACCGGTTTGAGATTGAATGTGCCCCTGGTTATGGTCCTGCCCATAGCATCATTTCACCAACAGGATAAACCATGATTATCAATACTATTAGCATAACATTTCTTTTAAGTAACTGACTGACATTTGTTTAACATATCTAATGAACATTATGCTTATTTATTGATTCTCTTTTTTGTTTCATACTGTACCGGAAAGTTAATTTGAGGGACCAAAAAACTAAAAAAGCCAATAAACTAATTAAGATATCAGTCACCAAAGTGATGCCTCTTCTCCTCTTCAGCAGCAGTAGCTCCACCACTTCTTTTCTGAAATCACTAAAAGCTCCTTTGTGTCATGGTCCATTTCCTTCATTTTCTGAATATAAGTGTCATGAATATGCAGCACATTGTATCAAAGACTTACAAACTTGGTGGCAGAAGCTTTTCGGATTAAGTCACTGAGACTCGAGAACTTTTTACTAGAACTTTTGGTAGAGTGAGTAGGATAATGATGAGGTAACCATGCAGTTCGTACTTTTTCTTTTATCTTTTGTAACTCTAAAGAACATTATCCCGACAGGGTCACTCCCCATGTGACACAAGTGCACCGTAAACAACCATTGTGATGATGACGACGACTACAATACTCACATCCTGATTGGACATCTCCCAGTATGGCCGCTCCCCATATGACATCACTTCCCACATGACGATGCCGTAACTCCATGCGTCGCTGGCAGAGGAGAACTTTCTGTATGAAATAGCCTCAGGAGCAGTCCATCGGATTGGGATCTTACCACCCTGGTCACACACACACAAATACAGTAAACACTCATGGATAGACTTATAGACTGTAAAAATGTGTATTATGTACAGCATCTAGTAAATCATTCAAAGTATACGTCAGCATCTCAATACCCTCAACCCTGCCTCTCTCGCCATCCCCTCACCCTTCGGTGGATTTCAACCACAGTGTTGTGGAGCAGAAATTTAAACTTGGAACCATAACCACAGCATTTGCTCCACACAATAACCTCAGTACAAAGCAGGAAATGGAGGTCACTGTAAGCTCAGACAGATTTACAGAACGGCGTCATTTCATTTGCTATCTAAGGCACCTCCATCTGTCGCTGGACTCAGGAGAGAAGGCAGAAAAATGTACCAGGGTGGAAAAAGGTATAAACAAGTTAAATTTAAAACTTTTTAATACCACTTCTAAATGAAACTTCAAACTTTCAATGGAAATACAAAGTGGAAATATACAGAAATCTTTCCAAATAAACACAAAGTGAACAGTATGGTAAAATGACAATAATTGGTTGAGTTTAAAAACATTGACTTAATGTGTGTAATGCTAAAGGATAACACAAAAATGTAATTGATGTCCTAAATTATATTTATTATTATAATATTTTCAGAGACTCAGAGGGTTGCAGTTTGTGGAGGACTCATCATGGACAGAGAGTAGCCAGCAGTATGTAAGAGTGTTTTTCTTCTTCCACATACATCACGATCATCGGCCATATTGTAATAGCCTGGTTGACAACGGGTACGTTTTCTATCCAGCGATGGCCATTGAACGGTAGGGAAACACAGATGTCTTGGTCAAAGTGCAGAAATCTTCTCTTCTAACAGGTGTGTTATGAAAGAGTGTATGCAATGCCCTGAGCACTTTCTCCAGCTGCCAGACACTGAAGCTACTTTTGAAGGTATTGTGGAGTGTGTGAAGCCCACAGATCCCCACCACAATCAGGTGGGCACTTCCAAATGCCTCCGCATGTTCCTGTTGGAGCGTTGAAAAAAAACTTCCAGCTGACTTTTGGTTTGTCCATTGAGATAGAAATCATTTTTCTAAGGTCTAGCTGCTGCACAAACTCCTGGAATTTAAAACACGCATCCATAAGTCATACAACAGTCAACACATCTAATTTCTGACACCCCTACTTCAGATGAATGTCATACTGGATTTGATAAAAAAGAATGAATACTGATTCACAAATTACGCAATGTGAGCCATCCCTATGGCCATAGTGTACAGTGCTGCTCAGGAGTCTATGAACAAATGAAAAGTTGACTTAAAAGAGGTATAAAATAAAATCATGTTTTTGAAATTGATCTTGACCTTAATAAAAAAGAGGAAAAATCAACCTTTAAGGACACCAGTTTTTTTTGTGAATGAACAAGTATCGTAAATAAATACATTTTCTTCTTTAAAATGCAGGGGGCAAAAGTATGCCCACCCATATGTCAAATCCGCATAGAAGCAGGCAGGTTTTTACTTTACTTATTTCATGGATCCAGGATACTATGCATTTCAAGATCCCTTGGCCTTTGGAATTAAAATAGCCCCCCCTCCCCTCCATCATCACTTACCCTTCACCATACCTAGAGATTGGCATGGTTTAATTTTATTTAGCTTAATAGCTGGGTTGATTTGCATTGAGAGATGATCTTACGGAAATTTCCACATGCATATCTCTATGTATGGTGAAGGGTAATTGATGAAATGGGGTTATTTTAATTCCAAAGGCCAAGGGAACCTTATCAGATCGCATAGTATCCTGGATCCATTAAATAACTGACCTTTAATAATAAGAATCTGACTACCTCTATTGGAATTTAACATAGGAGTGTGTATACTTATGCCCTTAAAGGTTGGATTTTCCAACTTTTTTAATTACGACATTATAATCAATTTCCAAAAGATGATTTTTGTATTCCTCTTTCTAGTCAACTTTAACATGGGTTCCTAAACTTACTTTACTATTTAGACACATTGGTAGGTAAACAACAGACTTTCCTACCATTCTAAAACTCAATTTGGCTATTTATCTTTTTAAGTTATCTAATTAAAGTGTAGTGCCCTATCCAGAGTTGTTATTCAGTTGATAAATCAGTAAAGCTTAACCCTTGTGTTGTCTTCCCATCAATCATGCAACTTTGTTATTCTGGGTTGAAATTTCAACCTTTTCTCAACGTTTTTGTAAATTTTTTAAAATTTTGTTGGTGACATTCTTTCCAAATCTTTTGTCACGCTTTTGTAATTATTTTTTGGTCACTTTTTCAAATATTTTGGAGAAAACAAGACTTTTTTCTCCGATTAAAAAAAACAAATGTTTCCTACAAATTGTTTTTTTTGCTGTTTTGTGGCTTTTTCCAACATTTGTCACTTTTTTCAACATTCTTTTGTCATAGTTTTGATCTAGAAAGTTTTTGTATACGGGTTAGATTTAACCCAAGGACGACAGAAGGGTTAACTATAGGATACACAGACATATAGAAGAGTTTAGGTAATAAATATATTTATGGCAGACTTACTTTGAAATGCTGAAATAGGTCCTGGACAGTTGCAGGGCCCATGAACTGTGCTCCATAGAATCTGGACTGGACGTGGTCATTTAACTAATAATGCAAGTGCAAGTCCAGTGGTTTTCTTTTGGTTGTCTGGTTCAGTGTCTCGTCGGACATAATTACAAACGCAGCGCAGATTTGGACTTCTGTGATGAGCTCTTTTTTTATATATGGCACCAATCCAAATTTAGCCATGTTTCTGGTCTTGTCTTTTCCACAAGTAAATGACAAGCCCCGAATCTGGAAACATTGCTTGGAACACTACATTTGTCATCGTCATTTGACCTGTATGACTTGTGGCTTGTCACGGTCCTCAGCGCCCAAATCACCTCTGTTCAGAGTGTTGGCATAGAGCCACAAATTGGTCGTAGGTCAGCTGGCATTGTTGGCTGTTGATTTCCCGTTTTTACATCCACCATTGTAGCATTGACATCGTTGCTAGAGGTGGAAATAGTTGAGCAGAAACTAGCAATGGCAGGTTGCTTGCGTGCCTTTATGTAGTCTCTGTGCTTTTTGCTCTGTATCTCTGCTCTGCTCTGATCCCCATAGAGGGTTTCACGATGCGTCATCAGACCGGAGGTCGCCATATTGGAGATACTCTGCATCACAACAATGCACAAGCACTGAAGTAGATCCCAAACGTCGTCAAGGAAAATGGTTATTGTTGCCGTGTTTTAGGTTGTACCAATAGAACAGACCGAGAAAAACATTTGGAATATTATCGACTTCCAAAATTTATTCAAATCCAGGGAGAGGAATGCCAGACGTCAAAAGGAAAGGAGGGGCTTGTGGCTGGCAAAGCTCAAACGCACTCAGGTAGTGTACAGTGTAGATAGCAAAGTGGGGCTCTTTGAATTGAAAAAAACAAAGATTGAGAGTCACTTGGCTACACCTTGAGTATCACAATGATGTCATACAGTTAAGGTTAGGTTGTTAAAGATGTTATTGCATTATTTAATCTGGCCTCCACAACACAACGGTCGTTAATGACTTGGAACTGCGTCTCACTCACTTATCCACACACCATCTGGTTATAGTACTCCTAACCCTTGGTAGGATTTAAGGTCTGCAGTTGTCTATGGGCTCAGTGAGAAAGCAGGTAGTTGACTACCTATATCGGGATATGCAACTGAAGGAAGAATCACCGGGTCACCATGGATACAAGAAGTAAGAGCCACAACTGTAGTTTCTTGAAAAATCACACCTTTTCTTGTGGTCCAAGTCCTTCCCTATATGCCTTTGCATCTTGGATGTTTTTATGTTGTTTTGACAGTGCTACATTCACTTAAAGTATCCAAAGTGCACAATTCTCAACTGTTCTTCGTTCAGTTGTTTACACCGAGTATCTCCAATATGACCGTGCATCCGGGTTCCTGCCCAGAACATGACGTCAGTGAAAGCCCTCTACTGACCCAATTGTGAAAGTCTTCCGACACATAACGCTGTTCGCTTCATAAGCATTTTCAGGCACCGACCTTGACCAAGACTACTTGTTGTTTTCAAGCCGTTTGCAAATGAACTTGCATTCCCCCATTTTTCTAGATAGCTATCAACCATTGTTGCAAATGTTTCTGGCAAATTTACAAATCCCGTAATAAAATCACGAATCTCACTGACTACGGCCTCGCCAAGACCCACCCACAAAGCAGCTCGATTGGTTGGAGTTAGGCATTTGACCTCGAGTGTTTAAGGTTAGGATAGCCGGTTGGTCAGGCGATAGGACATGTACAAATGGGATTATGTTACTGCGACAATGGAGCGCAAAGCCTACAGCCTAAAAAAAAAATCTGAATTTAAGACAATGGAATACATTTTAAGGCCTTCTTTTTAGGAAAAGTGATTTAAGACTTTTTAAGGACCCGCGAACACCCTCTGTGTAGGCTACCTACATTTTAGCAGCATTATTAAGTAGGAATAGCTAGTTGATTTATCAGTTTGCTTATATCTCAAGCCCCACTGCCTTTACAGTCTGTAAAGTTCAAGTGTCCCAAATTCAAATTGCATTTCAATACTGACAAAACTTACATGATTGGAAATGATAAACTTCCTTTGGAGATAAAAAATGATAAGATACAATAACAGCAGGTAACTGTTTTTTTCTAATGAAGTGACACAGGTAGAATTAGCCACAGTACAACTGGTAGGGAGTGTCAGTACACTCTCATTTTGTTTTAAATCAATGTATTGTTCTGATATCCCATCTGCATGATGGCTTGTTGTAAATCACATTGTTACTACGGTTGGAGACAGAGTTAGATAGTTTGTTGGAACAAGGAGAGATGATCTAGCCTACCAAGCACTACACTGATTACGTCCTTATCTCTGCTGTATCTCTGAAAACAGCAGATTGTATCTTGAAGGAAACCATCTCTGGTTGTAGAAAACCCCTTTAGATACCTTTTTCAAGTGACTGAATTTCCAACAGTATAGCGAATATAAGTGTTCATTCCAAGAGATGTTTAGTGCTGTCACTATTTGTATCTGTGTGTTTGTATATTTGTAGAGCTAAAACATGCAAAGCTTGTCTCTAAGAAAGAAATCAGGTTTTTACATGCAAATTCTGAATACATTTAGCCAAATATTGTATATTTGCAACATGCCTGCCTTCTACCCATGAATCTCCAATCAAACGTTTTTCAGATAAGCTCTGAGCAGAGAAAATGGACTGGAGTCAATATTACACTGTTGTGTGAAGGGCTTTGGAGGCTATTACCAAACAGTGTATACAACATTTTAATATTTGACCATTTCATATACATATAATGCAGCATTTTCAGTTTGTCCCATAAACTTCATAATTGTAAGGTTAAAAAAAAACAGCCTATGTAACCTTTTACCAACACATCCTCATACCTAAATGATACTGAAGGTTGATTTTTAAAGACTCCCAAAACAACATACAGTACATATGCAACTTTTTTTTCTTCTGCTACACGGAGGCAGTTCATGTGACCATAATTTTCTGACCGTTCTATTTAATCTTATGGTTTAAAGGTAATTGGATCAGTATTAAACATGAACTAAACATAACCAGAAACGTAATTGTGGGTCATTGTGAACTGCCTGCCAAATCGACCCATATAGTTGTTTTAGGTACAGATTAGTCTACCATGGCCAGACCTTCCTCCACAGCGCTGCCCAGGAGGGTCTGGCTGGTCCACACAGCATTCCGGGATGTAAGAAAAATGTGCTCCGGTCAATTGACATTTCTTTAAACCAATCAAAATCTTCTTCACCGGAGGGAGCAATGGTGCCTCTGCAAAATAGCCTCTGGGACTGTTTTTACTTTTTTGTCTCATGTGTACGTTCAAAGGTTGTTTTAGTCATGCAAATAAAACTTCCGGCGGCACTTGAACAACTATAGAAATGAAACGTCCATATAGACTATGTGCGGATGGACAGCTATAAGTGAAGTTTTCAATGAAATAAATGGTATTATAATTATTTCCAAGAACAGAATCAGCTTGTTAAAACCTGTCACATATTAGTAGCAGCTGCTTGGTTTTAGAGGGATGTGTCAGGTGTGTACCGTTGTGGTGTAAGCAGCCTCCGGGTCGTCCTCCAGGACTCGGGACAAGCCAAAGTCTGACACTTTACACACCAGGTTGCTGTTGACCAGGATGTTTCGAGCTGCCAGGTCTCGGTGAACGTAGCCCATGTCTGACAGATACTTCATACCCGAGGCGATGCCACGCAGCATGCCAACCAACTGGATGACAGTGAAGTGACCGTCATGTTGCTGACAGGGAGAGCAGGACACAGAGAGAAATGAGCAGCCATTGGAAAAAATAGAGAGAGCGCAGACAACGGGGGGAGAAAAGCAGGGTCGACAGCAAACACATAAAGATAAAGGAATGACATAATGATATGTATAGAGCAACAGCATACAGGATAATGATGTACTTCAAGGATTTTTGTGGAACATTTTCTGAATTATGCTGGCAGTTTATAGACCGGACAATACATTCCCATTTCATCTTCTTGTAAGGCAAAACAGAGACAATGTGACAAACTACCTGTCTTTTTTAAAATTCTTAAAAATACTTTACTATGCGTGGTCCCCAGCTGTAAACAATATCTGTAGATAACCTATGACCAAGGGTCCAACAAAGTCATGCAAAGGTAGCATTGCTTTTACGTACTGAGACAAATGTGTTAAGGCTTTGTCTTATAAAGCTATATTTATATCGGCATTTTTTTCAGTCTTTATTTGTCAAAGATATACCACCTGAAACAGGAAAGAGACATAATCATTCTCGAGTTCTCTGATCCCCTCGAAACTCACCCTCAGAAAGGAGTCCAGCGATCCATTTTCCACATACTCCACCACAATCATTACAGGCCTGCCTGGAAATACACAAACACAACACACTCCTTATTTCTCCGAAGATGTTTTCTTTGCTAAAGGAAAGTTAAATTAAATGCTCATAAGCTACTAAGTGTCTGTACTTAGATTTTCTTGCAGGTTTTCAATGGTAAATATCGAGATTGATATCTTTTGATCAAAGATGCATTTAGGATGTGTTTTGTGTTACATTTCAATATATATTTCAATTTCACCATTGATAAATACACCAATCACCAATAATGCTACTTAGAAATAAACTCAATTGAAGGACTTTTGTAAAACCACTAGTGCAGAACTGCAATCACATCATCATACTAGATGAGCATGATGAAGGAATCTGAGGTGATGTTTGGCAACTAACAGGCAAACCCTTATTTTTCAAATGTCTTTGCATCTATTATCATCCATAACGCAAACATCTAAAGTGCGTGTGCATACAGATATAACAGGACAACATGGAGCAAAGACTGGTCAGGATGATCAATTATTGAATAGTGGCCATCAAACTATTAGTCAAGGGGCACTGGTCCCAAATGATTCACTGATAAAGCATAAGATAATGTTCTAAGTCATGTAGGTGACACATTGGAATAACACTGTGTGTGTGCGTGTGTGTTACTGCCAGTCTGAGACAAAGAAAAGCAATGAGAAGGCTTGGGGAACACACACACACACACCATCAGCACTTGATTGATCGAGTCAAGACACTCAATTCATAAAACCTTTTCAACCTTCCAAACAGGACCTGCTCAGTATTCAGTCCATAACGTGAAACAGTTAGGAACAGGTGCAAACACAGTCTCTCTTTCCAAATGTTATTGTTTCCCCACAGAGGACTCCTACAGTGTTACAGATTGACTGGTTTACAGCTCAGAGACAGTTGTCCAGGCCGGTGTGCCAGTGAGCTGTACTGTAAAACATACTGAACTGCTGGAAAAAGAAATGAAAGTGTTACTGTAGTGAAGTAACACCATGGTATCACACTCCAGATTCAAGACAGCTTCTTTCCTCACATTTGAATGGGAAAAACCACACGGTAGAGGATCGAGTATCACTTTAATTTATGATTTCAATGCTAAGATTGGTAAAAGCATCCCTCTACCACATCTGAATGTCTTTACAGGATACGGGATGGTTTTTGTATCATAAGAGCAAAAGGCTTAATAGCAGCGGAACTTTATAGAGTAAAGGCATTTGATCCAAATTTCAGACACACTGACATATTACATACTATCACCACCGCTTTACCCTAAAAACATTTTTACTAATTGCTTAGACCGACCGGAAATGACAACCACGATGTTAGTGGTGTGCGGCCAAAAACTGATTTTACTCATCCGCCTCTCGGTCTCTTAATAGCTTCAAATATGGATTTATTGCACATTTCCTTTTCCAGAATAACCAGGATAGTTTTAAACCTCAAGATTACTGTGTGAATATTTGCATTTAAGATTTATGGAATATATGTATATAGACATGAAGACTTTGTTTTTCAAATTAAACCATGTCACTAGTTGTTCTGACTTCATGGGAATATACTTCATGGGAATAGTTGACTATAACATCATAACCAATACATTTTACAAAGAACTTCCCATTAGAGACACACCCAAACGTTGATGCTGACATGTCAATTGGATCACATTTATTGCACATTACGGGCAAGCATGATAGCTCATTTAGCCTTTAGGACCCAGGGCTATTGATATGTTGATTGACATTGAGATCGACCAGATCGGTTTGTGATCCGCCCTCACTTTATCAATGACCGAGACTCCAGCTTTCTGCTGGGAACAATAGTGTTAAGGGAGTCAACATCTCATTAAGAGCAATCGCAATCTAATCACTGTTTGCACTGCACTGTGAATGTTTGCATTTGTTCAATGCATATGCTTTTTATAATGCTTTTAATGTCTTGCTGCTGCATGCAATTTTATACCTGAATCTTTTAAATATATTGTGTGTACAGCTGTGTGCATTTTTATATTGTGGGAAACGTTGCAACTTAAGAATTTCATTGCATGGTGTAAAATCTGTGCAAAAGACAAATAAATATCTTGAATCTTGAAGAGAGACAGAAGAGAGCAGGTGAGACTGCTGGCAGCAATAAGAATATTCTGCACTCAAAAACATATCACATATCACACAGTCAGATTTATACTTCAGTAAAACTGTTTTTGACAATTAAATTGTTGGTTTGACAGAATGCATCTTGGGTTACCTTCTCAAAAACAAGAATCTGCAAAGAGAAGCATCTGGGACTATCCAAAATGCCACATAATATAAAACAAAAAATGGTGTAAGCCATTCAAGCAAGTAATGACAATGGACACATCTCCCACGGCAGGTGCAGATGACAAAAATGTTTTGTGTTATGTTTCTTCATAAATGTATTTTTAACTTAATGCAAAGGACTTACTGACTTCTTCTTTAGGGACTTCTATATTGCACTTTTACATTTTGTGTTAAGAAAACAAAACTGATTAATGATTGTATACTGTGGCACACACCTTTGGAAAAATCTTGACTTGACATTTACTGTTAAACAGCTTCAATTTGTTTAACATTTTAAATAATCAAAGCCAAACCATGCATAACATAAACAAGGGAATGGTGAATCGCCCATTCACCACAGCTACGTCACCAGAGGAAAGAAGGCACGTGGGGATAGGGATGAGCAGACTTACTTTAGACCAAATAGGCACATGTTTCTTTTTATTGAACTGCCACATTTATCATCCTTTTCTTACATCTGCAGATATTCTCCTCCTCCCGCCCAACACCAATCCAGGAGGGATAGACAGGATATGATTTGATCAAGCTTGGCTTTCCTGAGCTATATATTAGCAATGCCTTGAAACAATATATAGTTATGCAGCGCCTGAACAAAAACAAACGCACCTGTTTACCAGAATCAAAATGTGTCACCTGTTATTTTCAAGCAGGTATAGCAGTCAGTCACAGCACAGTACTCTCCGTAATTAGTCTCTGAAGAACAACAACAGATGTAGGGAGCCAAAGATGGAGAAAGGGAGTCAAAGACAGACAGAAAAAGGATACTTAGAATTGATGTCTTTCTCTAGCCCACTGCCAAGAACAAAAGAGAGCATGCTTTGGTGAGAATTGGATTGTGTGCAGTGGCGGCGCCAGAGATTTCTTTTTGCTGGTGTTAAGGGGTTGCTCGACGTTTCGGTGAGGGTGCTCTGAAAGTTAGAGTTTCTCTTGACGTAAGCAGCCTACTCACACGCTCCCACCTCCGCAGCGGTTTAAGCGAGCAAACAAGAGGGAGAGAGAGGTTGATGTTTTTCATGCACTAAAGTTGCCGATACAACAGCACCATGAAACTTTGATTAGCCCACTGAACATATTTCAAATACCAGCCAACAAGCCAGGTTTACACAATCATTACTGCAGCTTTCATACAGTAGCTTGTGTTGGCAGAAAAATAATGCAGCAGGTCAAATAATCACACGCACACACAAAAACACACACACACACATGCATCCTCACACAGTATTCATACTTGCACACATGGTAACAATAATGTTACATTTTTCATATCTTCAGTGACTTAATATAAGCCACTGAACCTGTTTCAAACCCGTTTTCAGGGCTATAAATAAACCAATGTCCTGTGCGCTGTTTAACTTAGGATTCAGTGATCCATTTATTCAGTTCTGTAAAACATATTTTCACTGTAACGTGCAGCTACAAGACGGAGATAAGAGTGAAGTTCTTGCATAGACTCCTATCGGAAGAATCCTTCTTTTATTCATGTATTAATTTTTTAAATATCAATTAACACATTAATGAAAATATACATAT
>NC_048417.1:19368671-19373671 GCF_013103735.1 Etheostoma cragini | reverse complement strand
TACATTTATTTAAAAACAGAAAACATAGACCATGCAGACTTCCCCCTACCATCATTACCATAAATGTGGAAATGAATACTTGACTTCATTTTTTTGTTATGTAAAATTGTGAAAGTTGAGCTGTCCCAGTGAGAGAACAGTATCATAAACAACAAAGAAGAGAGGCAGATTGATTGATTTACCGTGTCCATTCTGATAATTGGTCCTCCTTTTCTCCTCTGAGGTCATTTTGGCCTTGAAATACCACTGACACCTAGAAAACACATTGAAGGATAGAGTTATTGGGTTTTTCCTTTCTATTTAATTTGTTTTCTCAAAAGTGCAATAATATTACTTCATAGTGGAACTGACTATCCGGGCCCTCGAGAGATCTGGAATTGGAATTTTCTTCAAAATTATTTACTCACCAATTTTCTGCAGAAAAAGACTCAGGTCAACTCCTGAACCACTATCCAGTTACATAACACAATTTCCAATTCACTAAATTCCAGCCTCTTGTATTAACAGTGTGACATGGCAATAATCTAAAAATAGAGTCGAGAAGGCTAGTGACACTGACGGTGATCAGGAAAGGTAGACCTAACATTGACTAATTAGTGTAAAGGTAGTCTCAAGTTTACAATTGTGTTTTATCTATTTTTTTAAAAATATTTTTTGAGGATACTTGTGTTTTATCTGTTTAACTGATTTTTTGTAAAGCCCTTTGAATTGCCCTGTTGCTGAAATGTTATATACAAATAAAGCTGCCTGTGCCTAATAATAAAGTGCTGTGGTGCAGGTTAAATACAGACGTGTGTGTGTGTGTGTGTGTGTGTGTGTGTGTGTGTGCTCACTGCTCATGTCTACATGTGTTTTAACTAAATTCTTGTGAAAGAGACACATTGTTATTATAAGAAACAAACAGTGGCACTTTTACATGAGCAGTTTCACAGATTGCTGAATTTGACAGTAATTAAAAAGTTATATGTGCAAAAATACAACAAACAAAATGCAAGGGTGAGATAGAACAAACCATCAACCTCAACACACTATCATAGAAGGAAAAAAACACTTGCATCAACTGATGCAAAAACTCTGTCGTTGTCGTCCTCTTATTGTGTGTGTGTGTGTGAGAGAGAGAGAGAGAGAGAGAGAGAGAGGGAGAGAGAGTTTATCTGGGCACTGAGACACCGAGAGACAGCCAACGACTGATAAAAAGCTGCTGCCAAGAAAGTCTAAAAAGCTGAGAGATTAGATGACAGCATCTGCAAAACACCAGGGAAAAATTTATCCAAATAGATGCTTGGATGTTACTCCCAAACAAACAGTACCCTGTCAGAATCACAAAGAGAACCAGAATAGCCTTCATGGGAGAGTACAGCTCGAACACATCCCTGTCTGATCGAAATAGTCAAAAAGTACACCAACTGTTGAGTGTTGTATACATAATGTAATAAATACCACAAGAAAAAACAAACAGTAAAACTAAAAAAAATGTATCATATTTCTGAAATCTCTTCTGGTGACATTTTCTACAGATAGATGCTCCTCATGTCAAGCCATATCATTGTTTATTTGGTACTGTAAAAATAATAACATTTTAGTGAGTTAGATTTTTTATCTTTTTGACAGCATAGCTTAGACCTAAAAAGGGAAAAGAGAGGAGAGATGATTTACAGCAAAGGACCACATGTTGGAACCGAACCTGTGGCCGCTGTGTTTAGGACTGAGCTTCTGTATATGGGCACACACTCTACCAGGTGAGCTACCCATTTAATTATCAAATGCATAGCATACTTCGCACCAATACTGAGCACATCTGATCAAACTTTGTTTTATTCTGCTGACAGAAGATGTAAAAAAAAACCTAACTAATAACAACTCAGACAGTGTTACAGTAGAACACAGATAAATGCAGACACACAGCAGGCCCAACAATCCCAACATGGAGGGCCTGTTTGACCAATTCTAAAAGTGAGCACTCTTCTGATTTGGATCTCTGTTTAAGGTTTAGTTAAGTTTAGGCAACTACAATAATTTGTTTTAGTGAAAGAACATTGTCATATTTACAGTTAGGAACACACTGTCAAAAACTGAAAAACAATGTCTTTGTGGATCCAATCATTCACAAGCTACTGCCTTTAGAAACTCTGTGAAAGCAAAAGCGTTAATTTCCCAACAATGTAAACCATCAAGCTCAAACTAATTATTAAAGCAGCAACTTCAACATTATTTAGACTTGTGGTCTGCAATTTTCAGTTTTCATTCCTGAAATGGCTTTTCATTGTGAACAGTCAGGCACACGTTGAAAAAGATTACCCTACCTTACTTTCAAATTAATCCACAGGTTTTTAACTGTTACAAAAGGACTAACAGTAAGCTACAACTAAAAGAATGATCTTAAATAGCACCATGGTAGTCAATTACTGTATAACTGTATCTTAATCTCAACGACATTTATGATTATGTACTGTAGCTAAATATTTAGAAACTACCTGCATGCCCCTTATGGTTAGAGGTTTAAGTCAAACATCTGGCCCGGTGATCAATCAATGGCTTTTGGTTAAAACATGGTTGACCGTTACCTATATGTTCAGTAGTAACATTACACATGACAAGACTGTTACAAAATGGAATGCAATATTTGTTACCTGGTATGCGAGAGGTAGTGATGGTACGGTTTCGGATTTTGCAGGTACCGTGAGCAGGAGAGACACTTGCTCCCACTTCCCACTTGGACCAGAGTTTACATGAAAATGACAAAACTCGAGGTTGAGACTAAACTTCTTTTTGCTCAAATGCTGTATGTTTAAGTGTTTTTTTCTAATAAGGTTGTCAGCAGTTGGCAACATTTAAAAATAAAAATTCTCTCCCTTGCACTGAAAGAAAAAAAACTGAATGAATCAGACTGATGTGACACACAACAATGTAAAAGTGGCTCGTTCATAGTATTTTGTGGTATATTAAACGTGTTTTCTGTGCATAAGAGATATTAGAGTCAGAGTAGAGAGTAGAGAATCAGAGTATTTACGCTTGTGCTTCTGTGGTCCGTCTCTTATTGTGGTGACATTTCATCCAGAATTTGGCTGTGCTGGATGTGTTACAGAATATTACTAGCGCTTACCTAGACAGATTGCCATTATGTGTAATTTGTGGGTGTTTATTCAAATACTAGAAAAAAACATGTAAGATTTCCATTTATAGATATGGACTGCTATAACATCTTACATTGGAGAATGAGTAATTTTATAGAACAGTATTTGAAAAAAGTAAAGGGAAATTCTTCAGAAATTAAAAATGTGTAGTTATACATGTATACATAGAGGTTTGCTGAAGACGGCTCACTTGACCGTAATCGCGTGAATAAATGTATAACAAAACGTTTAAGTCATTTAAGTTAATCAATCCATGAAGTACAGTTTAAAAAAAGAATACTGGACTTACATTTTGCCAGTTGGGCAGAAACACTATACTTGACCTATATAAAAAAATATTGGTTGTTTTAGTCCACCTATAGACTATAAAATCCAGTGTTCACTCTTCTTTTAGCTCTGTTTTGGTCTCCACCAACTCTTAAGAGAAACATATCCAGTGTATTTTTCATATCTTCTCTTTTTGAGTAATTTGCTTTGCCTGACTTTGATCAGGATCCATGAATTGTGCAGACAATTTTGGCTTTTTTGGAATAAATTCCCTCTGTTAAAAATGTAATGGGAAGCAACGGTGCTGCTTAAGTAACTGTTCTAATCAACATGAACAAGATCCTACAAACAGTGGTAGAGAATATTGTACTGCCTAATAACATGGCTGAATGATGTAATAATGCAGGACACAATTGAATAAATTAGGAGTGATAATGCCCACAATGTACTAGTGGAGAAAGTGTGTGTAATTGCTTGCTTGCATGGATGTGTGTGGGTTCATGTGATCACATGTGAGCCTCCTCCTCTTTGAAGCTTTAACATAGTCCGGGTTGCCAGATTAAAGCAGGTGTCAGAGGGCTACGAGCTGCAGGTTGCCAGATTGGGCTTGGACTAAGAGAAGTCTGTGGTATCCTGCACACTGATAGACAGAGCAGATAACATGGTGGGTAACAGTGGCAGAGAGGACAAGAAGGGGATTTGGAAAGCTACTTTTGACCTCTGCTGATGGGGTCAAGCTGTTCATTAAAGAAATAGTGGCATGTGCCATTATCAGTCTTTTCCAGTCCTATCCTCTGATCCCCTTTATCCACCTATCCCTGTCTCACTGGCTTTCATGTTGAAAAGAGGCCGGACATCCAGACACAGACACACACAAAGACAGTTATCACACACAAAAGCTTCTGTCACTGCTCTCTGGGCTGTTGAGCATTCTAACAGTGCATATTCACAAGCCCTTTACACACCCACACATACACCTCCTCTCCTGCCCTAACATCCCTCACAGTCATCTCGTCCTGGCACATCTCTCTGCTGCTACAGAGGGCACAAAAAAGGAAGGATGAAAGAAAATATGTATAAAATGAGAGAAAAAAAGTTGCAGAGATTGACAGAGAACGCAAAGATAAAGAGTACACGTGCAGTAAAAGTCTTCAGCTAGGCTACATATGTGCGGTCGTGCCACTTTTTCTCTAGTAAGGCAAGGCAAGGCAGCTTTATTTGATAGCACATTTCAGCAACAGGGCAAGTGCTTTACACAAAATCAGTTAAAAAAATAAAAACTGTTAAAAAATAAAAACAGATAAAACAGGTGAAATAAAAATAGAAACTTTAAGACACATAAAACACAAGAATAAAAGTTACAGTGCAGCATAAGAAATTAAACATTAAAAGTACATAATTTAAAGAAAGGCAACATCAAAAAGAAAGGTCTTCAGCCTTGATTTAAAAGAACTGAGAGTAGCAGCGGCTCTGCAGGTTTCTGGGAGTTTATTCCAGATATGAGGAGAGTAGAAACTGAAAGCTGCTTCACCCTGTTTAGTTCTGACTCTGGGGACAGAAAGTAGACCTCTCCCAGATGACCTGAGAGGTCTGGGTGGT
>NC_048417.1:19344893-19368571 GCF_013103735.1 Etheostoma cragini | reverse complement strand
ATTCTGTAAGTAGGATTCAAACCAGTTTAGTACTGAGCCAGAAAGGCCAACCCAGTTTTCCAATCGGTCTAGTAATATTTCATGGTTGACCGTGTCAAATGCAGCACTGAGATCAAGTAATACTAAGACAGAAATTTTGCCACTATCTGTGCTAAGGTGGATGTCATTAAAGACTTTGACAAGAGCCGTCTCAGTGCTGTGGTGTGGTCGGAAACCCGACTGAAAGGTATCAAAACTGTTGTTTAGTGACAAGAAATGGGTGAGTTGTTGAAAAAACGCTTTTTCAATGATTTTACGTAAAAATGGAAGGTTTGATATTGGCCTATAGCTGCTCATTAGTGATGTGTCTAGATTGTTCTTTTTTAAGAGTGGCTTGATTACTGCAGTTTTCAGGGCCTGTGGAAAGATTCCTGAAAGAAGAGACATGTTCACAATCTGTAGAAGATCAGAAGCCAAACAATTTGAAACATTTTTGAAAACACCTGTTGGTAGAATATCAAGGCAACATGAGGAGGATTTCAGATGTTGTATGGTTGACCGTTTGAAATTTTGTCATACTGGAACTAGTTTTGCTTGAACACCGTGACAACACATATCCTGTACTTGATATGGAGGCACTGACTGTTTGTCTAATCTTCTGAATTTTTTCTTTGAAGAAGGAGGCAAACTCATTGCAGGCCTTGGTAGATAACAGTTCAGATGCTAGTGGTACTGGAGGGTTTGTTAATCTATCGACAGTAGCAAACAAAGCGCGTGAATTATTATTGTTTTTAGAGATAATATCAGAGAAGAAGGACCGCCTTGCATTCCTTAGTTCCAAATTATAAATGCGAAGTCTCTCTTTATAGGAGTTATAATGGACCAGGAGATTAGTTTTTCGCCACTTTCGTTCAGCTTTCCTACACTCTCTTTTTTCTGTTCTCACCAGTAGGTTATTTCTCCATGGAGATCTTTTCTTACCAGAGACAATTTTTACCTTTTTACCATAGTGATATACCGTTTTCTGATTTTCTTTGTTTGGACACTTTTGGGCACAGAGATAGTGCCACTGAAAAAAACACAGGAATGATCAGAGAGAGCAACGTCAGTCACCACAACCTTGGGAATGTGCAGACCCTTGGAGACTATCAGGTCCAAAGTGTGCCCCTTATTGTGCGTGGGCTCCGTCACATGCTGAGTCAGTCCATAGTTCTCAAAAACACAACACAGTTCTTTGCTCCCCCTGCCCTGGGGGTTGTCAACATGAATGTTAAAATCACCCGCAACGATTACACAATCAAAATTTATGAAGACTATAGACAGCAGTTCAGTGAAGTCATCAATGAAGGTTGCACAATATTTACGTGGCCTGTTGATATTTAGAAATATCGCTTGAGGGGAAGATCTTAATTGAAGAGCAACATATTCAAAAGAAGCAAAATTTCCATAACATATTTGCGTACAGTGAAAGGAGTCATTAAACAAAATGGCAACTCCACCTCCTTTCTTATTCACTCTATTCTCGCTCATAAAACTGAAGTTAGGGGGAGCTGTCTCAATAAGAACAGCAGCGCTGTTATTATGGTCTAACCAGGTTTCAGTTAAAAACATAAAATCTAGATTGTGTTTGATAATAAAATCATTGATTAAAAATGATTTTCCTGCCATAGACCTGCCGTTTAGTAAGGCTAGTGTTAGTGTGTTTTCATTTTTTGCGACAGGCTGTAGCTGACGAGGAATGGATGCTAAATTTGCTAAGTTTGCAGTTAAGTGCTTATTCACCATTCTTTTTCTATTACCTATCACAACATAAATTGAGGAAGAATTTAATCCACAGGGCCCGGGCTTGTCTTGGAAAGAGTCATGAGTGTCACTAGGCCTGCAGCCTGGACCCGGCACATATCAGTTAATGCTTGTTGAATTTTGCACACAAGCGTCCTTGTCAGTCTGGGGGGAAAGAGTTTGCTTACATCCTGGCATTGGTGCCTGGCGTTTTGGGTTAAACGATGGGGGAGGAAAGGGGTGTATATTTGGTTCCAACAACAACCAGCTGTTTCATCGGGTCAGTGAACTCCAACATGTGCATAGGGGAATGAGGGGAAAGGGTGAGTGGAGACAGCGATGGATCCTCATAGGGTTCGGTGTTGGTAAAGGGGTTTGAGGGGTGCTGAATGGGTGAATCCTCATAGGGTTCGGTGTTGGAATAGGGGAGTTGAGGTTTCATGTCTCTACTCTGTGGACTCCCATGGTCAGATCTTTGCACAGGTGGGGGCTGTGGTGGATCCCTGCCGCACTTTGTTGTGTCTTCCTCTTGTTTTGATTCGTAAGTAGAAAGTAGAGTAGATTGGAGATGAACAGCTTTACTCCTGGCTTGTTAAGGAAAAGTCCATCTGCTTTAAAAAGATGTTTGCGCTCCCAGAAAATGTTAAAATTGTCAATGAACTGCAGAGAATGGACGGTACATTCAGTTGAAAGCCATTTGTTTAGTGCCAACAGTCGGCTGAATCTCTCAGCTCCTCTTCTCACTGGCGGTATAGGGCCACTGATAAACACATCTGCGTTTAGAGAGCCGATTGTGTCCAGCAGTTCCCTGAAGTCCAGTTTCTGCAGTTCAGACTGTTGCTTTACAACATCATGTGACCCTATATGCAGAATAATGTTCTTCACAGTTGGGTGTGCTGCCACGATATCTGGGATTCTTTGGGTCAAATCAGACACCGTGTCTTTGGGAAAACAGAGTACTTTGATGTTTTTACTGTTTTTTAAATCTTTTACAGCAGAGTCACCCACAATCAGGGTTTGAGGCCCAGTTGTTAGCTTTTTGCTTTGAATTGCTCTCAGTCCTTACCCTGCTGTGTGGCGATGAGACGCAGTCCTTGTCATCAGATGGCTGTCCAGCGTCCTGCAGCAGAGGAGCAAATCTGTTACCCAGGCACACCAGGTTGTTGGGGGGGGCATTTTGTTGCTAAATTTCCCTTTTGCAGCTGTCCACTTCTGTGTCCTACTCCCGGATGATAGTGCAGGCCAGCCAGTCATATCACAAATCTCAGGGCGCTGTGTCCTGCCCGTTAGTCGTCCTCCCATTTCCCAAGAGAATGATTTAGTTTTAGGCTTCGCACCAGAAGAGTTCCAGGGAGGACTACCACTTGTTGATTTAGTACTCGTTTCACAGCCCTCCTGTTTCTTTGTAGTCTTGTTGGAGCTAATTAGCCGTGTGTTAGATTGGACTTTGTCCATTGTTTTGGGTCCATGGTAAAGTGGTGTCATTTCCACAAGATCCGTTCACTTCCACGTTCACTTCTAATCGGTGAACCTTTGTTTCCAGAAGGGCAATCTTCTGAAGGAGTTTGTAGTAATCATCCACGGAGAAAAGAGGCATCTTGCTGCTAATTAGCTTTAGCTACAGTCACTGTAGGATATGCTTGATCTAATGTTAGGCCACGCTCAAGCACAAAAATGTTAAAATATGGCAATAGCCTACTATGTCTACAAAATAAGAATATTCCAGTGATTTATAAGTATCCTAGAGCCGCTGCTCATAGTTTCTCTCAGAGGAAAAGCAAGATTATCAGCAAAAATATGCAAGCAGAGGCAGGAGCAAGAAGCAAAGCGTCTGCACTGTAAGAAGCAGGAAGAAGAAGAAGTATTTACTCTTTAAATTTAGCACAAGTAGATGCAAACATTGATGAAACTCTCAGAAGCATTTTCTGGGGTCAAGGTGTTTTATCTCCCCGTTAGTTAAGTAGCTCCTCTTATATCCTCACTTGTCTTATACAACCTTCGGTCTATAAGAGCTGTGTGACTGAAAGCTCTCATCTTTCTCAGGCAGCTCAAATACATTTGGTTCCTTCTTAAGCTAAAAGAGAGTGAAGGTCCGTCCTACACAGGGAAGATATGACAGATGCAGATATGACAGATCGTGATGAAGTCAAAAAACATTCCCGCTACTGCAACTGCTTTTGGCTGGATTCAGGTTAAAAGAAAAAGGCCCTCATTGTGCTAGAAAGCTAAAAGCCTAAAGGGCTTGCTTTAGCTGTTACACCTGGTGTGTGTACAAAATAACTGACTGTCCAACACACCAAAATCACATCACGAACATAAAAACCTCCCAAATCCATGCTATATTTCTACTGCTTTTTACAATTTTTTTTAAAAGATGCATACTTAAAATTCTTTTGACATTCAAATCAACACTGAAGGACTTGTGTGATAAAAAAACAACCTGATGTCACACTGCTCCACTGCTCATTTGTGGAAATTCTCTGTCAGCTAGCACAGTTCAAGGCCGCAATGAAAGTGTTTTACGCTGCAGTTTCTCTAATGGGTGCTAGATCTATAGAGACTGAATTGATGTAAGTGCAAGTTTGGGCTGTGTTTATTGATGATGATGCACGGCTTACACAATCATCACCTGGAATGGTCTCATTCTTCTTCTGGCATGAGAGCTCAGTAGGTACATTTCAATCATGCGCTTGTCTGAAAGTTCATAAATAATTTATGTAGTGTCACTGTATAGAAATACCAATGGCAAAAGTAAAAGAGGGAAAAAGAAGAAGGCGAGGAAAGGAAGTTTTTCCTCTTTTTCTAAGTCAAACTAATATTTGTAGTCTTCTTTTTCCATCAGTGTTGTTTTACAGTAATAGTATTACTTGTGCTGTAAGATGACAGAGAAATTTAAAGGAAAGTAACAATGTTTATGACTTATATTGTTGTGTAAATTGAGGTTGGTTTAAATTGCTTTGAAGGGGGTTAGAAATGGCAGGACTCATTTGTATATTAATTAATTGCCAAAATTGTGTATCTTTTGAATTGTTGTTTGTATTTTGGGAGTCAAAACCACAAACCTAAATGAAAGAAATACTAATGGCTTAACAAGATAACATGTTTTTTCTGTTGCTAATGCCACCTGTGAAAAACTACTTTCTTGTTAAATCAAATATTTTAGGGATGGCCTCGGTCTTGCTGAAATCTGGAGCTATGATGATATTTATAGCATATGCACAAGTATAGTTACTCCAAAACAAAACATACGTATGTAGGCATGCTGGAATGGGTTGAGGCATCAAGGCCTGGTCCCACCAGAAAGTGGCACAGTAAGCTTCGCCTGTGCATCCTCGCAGAACAGGCAGTGTTAGAAGCTCACCAACATAGGAACTACTGAAGTTGGTGATGTCTGGCGAGCTAACGGCTAACATGCTAACCAGCCGGGAACAAGCTGCCAGTCAAAAACAGGACAATAACTTCAGGCAGTTTATTCAAGAGACGTGTGTCCCACTGACTCCTGTCTCATAACAAACCATTCCTCTTTAATGTAGCAGTTTAAACTCTGACAGAGCAGAGTCCAATAAAAGTGTATGGTACAACACAGTCAATAAGACACTTCTTTAAACATCAGCCTGTTTACAGAATATGGTCGCTATTGGTAAATTTGTGTGTCACAGTTTAAAGAAGTTGAATTTCAAGTGAAACGTTTTGTAAATTTATGTTGCCCCCCCTCCTGCAAGCAAATCCACCAGAATGAGCAGAAGTCTAACAGGTGATCGCTTCAATTGTAGTTTTAAGTTCAGGAAGTAGATGTAGATAAAGTGCAGTGACATTATGAGAACATCTGGATGAACAAGGGCTGCACACATCCACACGGGTGAGAGTTATTTTGGATGATTAAACTCTTCTAAAGCTAAAAGGAGAATGGGGCTGTCCTGGAAATTACCAGGATTTAGACCATCATGAGACATTACAGTAAAACAAGGAGAAGAACAAAAGGTATTCAATTTATACCAACATATCAGAGGCAGGCAACACTGGCTGGTTGATTTTAGCAGTCAAGTGTAAACATCATATGACATCAGTTAAAATTACACACTGAATGACACTTTCTTTGCATGTCTTAAAATCAAGGCAGTGAAGTGCTCTTACCTGCCGGTAATCAGGAGGAAGAGGGTGAGGATGATAAGGAGGGTAAAGCCACCAACTGCTGCCGTAATGATCACCAACACCTGACCTTGGTCAGAAGCTATGTCTGATGCTGAAGGTGGCGGAGAATGCAGGATAGTTAGAATGAAGGTAACACATTGGGCAGGATGAGGCCGAGAAGATGTGGAACAGAAGGCAAAGAAGAGGAAGGACCAGAAAAAAGAGGGAAAAGGTAGAACGAAAAATGTGGAACAGAAAGAGGATGAGTAGGAGAAGTTGAATGTAAAGAGCAGGTACGGGTGATGAAAGCAGGGAGGAGAGAAAAGGCAGGGTAAAGTGAGAAAGAGCACATTTTCATCAGTACATACATCTTCAATATTCCTCTCCATCAATGCACCACACATAGACCATGTATACCATGATATTACAGAGAGATGTTTGATCAGCTCTTTTTTGTGCAAAAAACCCTCCATTAGCTTTTGCACTGGAATGATTCATATGCCTGCTGCTGTTTAATTAATATTATTCATTCATGAAATTGTGATTTAGTCCATAATCATTTGGTTAAATTGATCCCATTTGATATTCATGATTTTCTCTTTTCTGTGTCTTGTCACAAGGCTAACGAATTCCAGATAATTGAAAGATGATTGCTATTACCAAACTTATTTCTATAATATTTCACGCTTAATGAATATGAATTAGAGATCAGGGTGCGTGGTCGCTAGCCCAAAGCATGTGGCTCATGTGGGTTTACAGAGTATGTGGGTGTTAAGTCACAAGCATGTACTGTATGTGTGCACAAGGTATCAAAAATGTGTGTGTGTATGTGTGTTTGGCTGGATGAAAGTAATTACACTCAGACCACTCAGCGGGAGGGAGAGTGAAAGTGGCGCTGGCCAGATCACATGAGAATATTCTCCCAGACATCAGCTTCACGCACTCGTCACTAACTAAGCAGATGTGTTGGACTGATGCTTCTGCAATGAGTGTGTGTTTGCGTTTCTGTGTGTGTGTGTGTGTGTGTGTGTATTGGGGGGGGGAGGGGGGGGAAGGTGAGGGATGAGAAAAACAGATGACTGAAAAGAGGTAAATAAAAACAAGAGAGAAAGAGAGAGGCGGAAATGACAGACGGATGCACAGAAAGATGGAAAAACAAGCACATGAGACAGTGACTGACATGGAGAAGGAGAGCGACAGGGGCCAAATCTGCTTTCTCTTTTAGATAAAAGGCCAGGCAATACAAAGGCTTGGCTTAGCACCGTCTGATCCACAGATAAAGCTTTGGAAGGGAGAGTGCCACTGTGAAGCCAAATCACCCTCAACAATACCTGAACCAACATAAAAGGGCAGCTGGACCTATCTATTTTATGAGTAGACACACAAAAAACATTGATTCAAAATACAAAGAACATCAAGGCTATGTTGTCAGACTCCCTTGTCGATTGTATTTAATTCTTCAATTGTCTTAGCAAGTGATATCCTGACATTAAGGGGTTTAGGGTTGGTGATTGCAACCAATAGGGAATTCCAGCTGTAGGGAGACCAAATGATCTGGCCGCAATGCAGGTGAATTGTAAGCAATCATTTAAAGGAGCAGTGTGCAGGATTTAGTGGGATCTTCAAGCAGAAGTGGAATGTAATATTCTTATTTATGTTTTCATCAGTATACAATCCCCTGAAACTAAGAATTGTGTTTTCTTCAGCTTGAATGAGCCTTCTATATCTACTTAGGAAGCAGGGCGTCTTCCACCGAGCCTGCCATGTTGTCACTATTACATATGTGATTTACACAAATTAAAATCATTGAGTATTTTTTTCCTAAATAAAAATTGTCTAAAATATTTTATTGAAAATGAAACATTTGACAGGCTTGTTATTGGGAAAACACTGACACTCCTTTTTAATATAACTTTAAATTGACTAAAGGTTAAAGACAAAAAATGTGTGCAACAAGCACACCAAAAATGTAAATTTACACTTCAACTGTACAACCATGCTATAGTTCATAGAATAATCTCTCAATGGTCCCACCTTAAGTATAATACGTAATTAATAAGTAATAAGTAATACATAGTATTTTTATACTGTGGTAAAAAACGGTGCAGGTTAAGAACAACACATAAACAAATCAAAAGGACTAGGCCTGTAATATGGGTTGGAAAATGATCAGCATGATCTGAGTGGTGATGCCGAAGTGGATAAGACACAGGCCTTTGGTGTGGGAGACCCAGGATTGATTCCCACTGCGATACATCAACCAAGTCTTTCCCTGAGCAAGACCCTTAACCCCTAGGTGCTCCAGAGGCAAGCGACCTCTGACATGTATAGCAATTGTAATAAAAAGCATCACCTAAAGGACATGTAATAGGATGTTGATGTGAGTGCAAACACTTCAATTCAAACAAAGTGGATCTGTTGTCAGGATTGAGACATGCCAGTGTAATGCTACAGGAATTGTGATTTTGTGATTGCATACGTATGTTTACTTTCTTCCTGGGTACATTTTATGGGATCTCACGAAGAACTTGTTGGAATCCTACAAAGGATGCTCCTGTTGGTGGGCTCATATCTGCTTATAAGCTGCTGCTGTGCTCTTTGTGCAGGCTGCCCTGAGCGTTGCTCCAGGCTGCAGTATGTGAACTTCATCTGAACCCAAACTGCTTTGACTTTATATTACATGCCTCATATAGTCTTCTCGTTTACAGTTTGGTCGACACAAACCCTAAAAAAGTCTGCAGTCATAGACAAAATGACAAAAAAGGTCCAAAAAAGTTGCAGAAATGCTGGAAAAAAGTGACAAAAACATTGCAGAAAGCGCCACAAACATTGGAAAAAGGGACAAAAACTTTAAAAAAGTGGCAAAAATATGTGATGTAGACTTATGATGGCTGGCCCTTTCACTAGCATCATCCCAACCTGACACTAAGAGGGAGATGTTTTGATTGCTGTCATCACTGTATATGATGTCTGCATCATTTACATGATTTTACTTCACCTTAAAAACTCAATATCAACGAGAAAAAATGCTCTTTCACCCCCTGACCAAACACAAATTTAACGTTTATGATGAACCCCACATCAAAGACATAATTTTATTACAGAAGGGGTGAGGCACAGGAACATGCTTTGGACTATTTACTATATCTTGTCATTTTACTGTGAAAAGAAACCCACACACACACACAAAGACAGATGCATCCCAACCCAGTAATAAGTGCTGTAGATGGTCTCAGGTACTCACAGTCTCCTGTAGTTTTGTATTCATATTTAGGGGTGTAGGAACTGTATCCAGCTGGTGAGTGGGTGCGAACACAGAAGACATACCAGGTGGCTGGTTTTAAACCTGAGATGATCACACTGGGAGCCTTGGTACGTGTCGACGAGTAGCTCAACTGCTCGTGTTCCTGTGGGAGAGAGTGAAAGATGAACCAAATAATCTACTGAATTAAGAACAGGTTTCCACCAACAATTATCTAATGACTGACAGTCAGATTTACCTCATTTTATACTCACAATATGTGTGTAATTACCGTCAGCTTTACTTTGGCAGCTGCTGACTGCACAACCAGTGACAAGGGGTGTGTTGGAAATTGCATACTAACGTACTGCATGCTGCCTACTAAATTAATGAAAGTCTGACCCGGCCAGCCGCTCTCACATCTCCAAAAATATCAATAAACTGACCAAATATTGGGAATCTAAATGGTACCTTTCTTGCCTGAAAAAACATTAAAACTTGATAAAGTGACATATTAGTAGCTTTCAGCCTGGGTAAAAATCTCCAGTGTTGCACAATAAGATAACGTCTCTTATTAACAAAAATCCTTGCTAACCTAGCATACATATGGGAATTTCTCACATCCACATCCTTTGCAGTGGGAAAATACTCCATTCTCAAGTCAAACTTTACGTCATACTTAGTACAAATAGTACTCAGTGTGAATACTACTAACGTTGGGTCCATTCGCTAGTATGCAAATGGACCCAAGGACTGCCTTTAAACTTGATCACTTTAGTGAACAAAACATAGGCAATAAACAAGTTTTTCAAATAAACTTTTTATGAAACTAACAGTTCCTATAGTTGTACTGCATAGATATCATTGTCTTTTAAAATAATTTTAGGATCATTATTATGCAGAGAGAGCATAAATGAATTGTCTATTCAGCTTAAAAAGGGTTATAATTTGTCCGTGGGTGCACATTTGGAGTGCTTTATCATCATATAATGGCTACTATAGACTGTATTTGTGCCTTGGGACACTTTGGCTTGGGCCCTTCTTTTGACTGGTAAGATGAGAGCACCTTACGTAGTTGTTATTAAAGCTCAGCCCAACTCTTGCCGCTCATACTCTTTTCTTGTTCCTAACTATTACAGAGATTGCTGTGCTGCACTAGGATGACACACACATTGGCACTCGCCCCAAATAGCTGATGCTGTGGAGCTTAATTTTTCACGCGCCACTTTCCTGTATTTGGACATCAAGGATAAGAAATTTTAGTGGGATAAATCCCAGGTCAATAGTGTTTAATGTGACAGTTTATATCAGCGGATTAAATTGCTGCCTCAGGATGTTAAGTTAGAAATGGAAAATACTTCAGGCAGAAATTTGTCTTTTGCATGTGCAAAGAGTGCAATTAAAATAAGCACATTAAAAGCCATCATGTTACATCCAGACAGGACACATAAAACTCCCAAAAATCTATACATATTAAAAACTACATTTAAAGGAGCATCAGGAACTAAATAAAAAATATGAAGTGCTGTGTGCTGAGGTAGTAAGCTGGATTCAAAAAATGGGTTCTCCTAACTGATTAAGATATTGTGTGGCAACAGAGACAAACACTTTCTATAGATATTCTTCTTTGCACAGGGGACTCTGACCCCGATTTGAGTGAGATTGTGCCACTTTCGACTGCTTTGCCATGGTGATGGAAGAGTGAGGTTTGTTTGCAACCTAAGTGGTTGAAACAGGACACAATGTCAAAAGTGAGTATAGTATGAAGACTGACTAATCTAAGGCATAAATGTTCTCGTTTAACTATGAAGACAACTGTAGATGTTCTTATAAATTATGAATTGAGGACCTTAATCAAATTGTCCACACTTGCATACTCATTTTTTACTTGAGATCTCTAAATTCTGGCTAAATAAATTGCTACAAATATGTCTCTGACCTTAACAAGGATCAAGTCTATACCTACAGACTGCCCTACAATTTTAGGCTGGAGCTGGACAAACCTTCTCATAATATTTGATCTCGTAGTCGAGGATGAGCATTGCTGTTTGTTCGGGCTGCTGCCAGGAGAGAGCAATACTGTTAGGAGAGGCCCAGTCCTTCTTCAAAGATCCAACCAGAGATGGACCTGTATGGTTTGAATACACAATGCACAGCTTCAGCTTCAATGTCTTTACCATAAAATCATAAGAATTGAATGAATACAACAAAGGTTGGCACATTTTTACACACTTGAACTTCAAGCAGATTTGAATTCAAAACGTATTTTACATGAATGCACGGCTCTCCTCCAATCATTCAGCCCCTCTAACTGTTTTTACACAAAGACTTTAAGGAAGTGATATTAAGAATACCATAAAAACCAAATAAGTTTGTGTGTGCTACCTAATTCTACATGGAAAATACTGAAGTCCCCAGGCTCCCAGGTAGACCGGTAAGTGTGTGCTGGATGTAGCTCTGTAATTTCAAGGTGACAATGTGGTTATGTGGCATGCGCTGTAACCCCTACCGTTTGCTACCAACGTGCTCAAGTTTATCTCATTCTAAAGAAACACAAGAAAAAATATGGGACAAAGAAAACAATTGAAGGTCAAGATGCCAATAGGATGATTCACTTTTGTGTACTGTGTGGTTTATGTTGCAGGTTGCTGGCATGGTCCATAGATAATGGATTACACTAAAATCACGTAAAGCATTGAGTTAATCTAAGTTAACGTGTTGTTCCTCTATTGTCTAATACCTTGGTTTAGGACCAAATACTTGTAAAACGTATGACATCCCTTTTAACCTCAGGTGTAGGTTTGCGCTAATTAACAAGTGTTAGCATTGTAATTTAATCTGCAGTACAATGATGACCCATGTTCATTCAACATATTCTTCTAAAGATCATCATGCTAACATTGTGACTGTAAGCATGTTGCAGTGCAGCCTCAAAGAACTCTTTGCATGCTCTAAGGGCCGGCTACACACTAGCTGTGTCTTGCAGAAACATGTCTGAAACTGGCGCTGCTGCTGCTAGGTGTAGCCTACAGGTAGGGCTATCTCGGGACATAGCGCAGACGGATTCAAATGATGAAAAACGGGTTAACATAAATATAGGCTACTGATTTGAATAAAACAAGACAAACGGCAAATATAAATAAATATAAATACGGCAAAAAATATGACGGGCAAAATAGGTTACAGAACGTTTTGTTCTTTATGTGCAATAGGCTATTTAAAAATCGTTATATATACTGTATATGCACATATTTACATTTATATCTGCATTTATGTCAATAAACATATAAACATCTTTTCGTATTCTATTTTCCCTGGAAACGCTTCCAACATGCTTGAGTGTCGTGAGAAAAATGGGCATTGGTTCCATTTCCAGTATGCACACGTTTTGGGCATGGCTCCAGTCACGCGTGACACATGCATATTACGCAGGCAGTGTGTAAGCGCTAACCTGTTAACATGGGAGCCAAAATAAAAACGCCAAGCAGCTGACACGCTTGTGCGACTGATTCACAGTGTAGCCGGCCTTATGGAGAACCAACTGTCTTCAGAACACCATTGGTTTGATGAGAATGTGCACTGAATACAGAGTGAGGAGTTTTTCTATGATGCAGCCAGCTAACAATGAGGAAGTATAGCAGAAGAAGGAATCCAATGGTAGACAACGCATGTGCAGCATACACAGATGAACACCTGTCCACCTTGTCAGCAATAATTACCACATATCCATGCTGACACTCAATTATTGTATTTAAAAATAGGTTGTGGTCTATTCAAGTCGCTAGGGAAAGAAGAAGAAAAAAACACCCACACAGCTATTCCCTTGTCCCATAAGATCATCCTGTTTTAATTGAAAATAAGTTGAGGAAGCTACATTTTCTTTTCTTGGACTGAATTGCATTGGCTTTGCTCTATAAATTTCTGCTGGGTAAATAATTACATTGAGCTCCCAAGAGAGGTCAGCAGATGTAACTGCCCTGAGAGCGATTATTGTATATTATATATCATCTGATGTTACAGAACCGACTCATTATGTGGATATAAATTGTCGGCCTGCTTTTCCCGTGTGTATTCAAAGTAAAATGATGCCACTGACACTATTTTTTTTGCATTTATTCTACAGTGTGTGCCTTGGGGAGGTGTTTGCAGTTCTCACTTTGTCTAAGGCTGTGTATTAGAAGAAGCATGATGGGGGTTTAAGGTTTGGGGGTTTGTGGAGGAGAATCTTGGGGTTAGTGGTTGGGGGCTTGATGACATGAGAGCTGTGGGCTGTAGGGGTTTGAGCTTGTTAGTTTGAGACCTACTGCTACTAATCTGATGGAAAGCACACACACCTCTGTTCCCTTCATCCCTCTCTTACTTGCTTGTCTCTATTCCTCACCACCTGCTTTTTTTTGTCTGTTTGCTCTCCATCTGCAGTTGGCTTTATCTCTTCATATCCTCCTACATGGTTTCAACTCTCTGTCCTCTGCTCCTTCTTTTACTTTCCCACCTCCCTAAGAGTATGAATACATTTAATATTGGTATATTATAGAGTAGGAACTCAAAAGGGTGAAGAGTTTGAACTTGGTTGGAAGGAAATAGGAGACTTGGAGATTTAAGTATAACCTTAAAACGATATTTTGAAGAGGAAGCGCAAAAATATGGGGCGTCGTTTAATAAATCTTTAAATAATGTTTAAAAAACTGGTATGAAATTTTGAGGGTCACTTTCTTGCAGATTTACAACAATATTTGTCAACTTGGAAATATTTTAAATATTTAAATCCAAATATTAAATGTTACACCTAAATGTTAAATGTTAAATCTAAATAGAAATCTAAACGTTAAATCTAAATATTAAATCTAAATCTAAATGTTAACTCTAAATCTAAATCTAAATGTTAAATCTAAACTTTAAATCTAAATGTTAAATCTAAATGTGTAATCTAAATCTAAATGTTAAATCTAAATGTTAAATCTAAATGTTAAATCTAAATCTGAATCCAAATGTTTCGGGTGAAACTAAATATTTAGCTAAAATGCAAATGATATGCCGGTAACCGGAAGTAACAAAATAATAGCTTGAGGAGGTCAGTGTATGTTTAGCGTTATATTGTCAAATAACGAATAAAAATCCTCTCACCCGGGGCTCACTTTAACTGATCTGTCACGTTCGCTTGCATTAAGGTCAGCCAGAGCCTATCCCCGCCCGCCCCCGGCAAGGTACGGTAAGCTAACGCCGGCCATGGTCACTCTGCAAAATATCCAATGAATCAGCGTTAGCCAAGAACATCGGCAAAGCCGTCCTGGTGGCTATGCAACCTTATTCAACAGCAAGAGGCTCAGGGCCACCGCAGGCCACCTAGGTAAGTATGTTTTCCAAATCACGTAGCTAGCATTGTATTGTTGTCAATTGTTGCTAACTTAACTAAACTAGCTAACGGTAGCTAGCCAGTAGAGATTTGCTACTACCTTGACAACAATACAATGCCAGCTACGTGCTATTTAACAGTTGGATTTAACTATTTAAAATATTTCCAAGTTGACAAAAATTGTTGTAAATGTGCAAGAAAGTGATCCTCAAAATTTCATACCAGCTTTTTAAACATTATATAAAGCTAAAGTGACAAAAATGTTATTTTCAGCGTGAGCCGCTTTACAAACGGCACCCCATACAGAAATGCTCAAATTCTGTGGATAAAAGTTCAGCCACAAAAAGGACACAGAAATGGTTATTCAAAGACATATTGCCTTCCGTGGTGCTGTGGTTCTAATATCATAATAACATTTTATATTCTCATGTGGCGTTGTGATTGTATTATTTTCTAAAATGTGAAAACATGAATTTGCAAAAGAGGGATATACAAACATCTCTCATTTCACGGGAATACTTCACAACCATGTTTTTCACATGCCTAACTTCTGACTGTGATAACAAATGATTTAACCATGCAGTTAGTTAAGCAACCAACAACTCAGGTCAATAATTTTAACTCGATCAAAACCATAAACTGCATCGAATCATGATGATGGATGAAATAGGGCTGGAGGGGGTTCTTGTACAGTACTGTGCAGGATACAGCACATTTACATTAAATGCATTTTAATGCTTGAGTTCTTCTTAATAACCACTAACTTAATAGCCATTGAACATTTAGAAAGTTAGTCTAAAATGTTAGCAGAAGTAGAAGGATATATCATGCGTGATGGAAAATGGCTAATATTAGCATAATCAGCTAGCATGTTGGGGATTACTGTGCATGTGTGTTTTTGTCTTAAAAAGAATATGGTGCACCCCGAGTAGAAAACAAACAGCCCAGCAACACAATAAGCCAACGCTGCTGACATCGTACGTGTTATTATTACATCTCTCACTTCTCATATGCCCATTTCACTTAGAGCTTGCTTGTATCCTCTGCTCCGTCTCTCCTCAGTGGCAGAGTAAATTCACCTCAGGGGGATTTTATCTGATCTAACTCTGTTTAATGAACCAATCTGTTGAAGCTGTGACGTTGCAAGGCTTTCCGCACGGCTTAGGCCAGCTGGGTACAACAGTGGCGGCAGGGCGGTGTGGTTGGCGGCAAGAATCATGCAGTGGAGGCATCAAACTAAGACACAGCAAGATGGTTGGCATCTGCGGTTAGCATATTGGCCCCTGATAGGGAACTATAAACAAAGGCTAAATACAATCTCTATCTGACTCAAAGATTTAAATCAGCCTCCCACCGCAAGGCACTGCACACGAGTTGTGCAAGCAAACAAGGGAACACAGAGTGCAGGAAGCAAATGCACAAAACACGTGTGCACACACACAACTAGTTGAGAGCTGACGCATGTAAAAAAAATAATAGCCAGTGGATAGCAAATGTACTTGCACGTCATGTTAGAACTCCTCTTGACCCACCACCAAGAAATTCCTTCTCAATCACAAAACAATTCAGTTGCTTTAATTTTCATAAACCTAAAGAAAAAAATGTACAACCTTTTTTCTCAGGTAGAGTATGTTTCTATATTCCTTCCTGAGCTCACATTGTGGATATAATCTTATGTGATCTAGAAGCATTATGGGTTATTCACACTGGATGGGAGGAGTAATGTATGTAATGTGCTTTTGGACTAAACTTAGCGTTGAATATATTGTACATTTAATTTAATATTTAAATTGGTCTATTCAATGTTGTCAAGATGTAATGTAATTTATATTCACATAAATACAGTTTGAGGAGTAGAAGCCCTAAACCTGAATTGAGTATAAAACTACTTTGTTACTTTCTATTGTGGACGTATTTATCTAAGCCATCATCAAAAACCCATGGCAGACATCATGTGATAATTCTTACATCCATACATACACAAAATTTAAGACAAGGTAAAACAATAGAAACTACCGTGCCTGCTTGTGTGTGCAATGTGGTGGCATATTTTCAAAGGCTGGAGTGTGAAACACATCACTGTCTCCAGGCAAAGGCACAATACTTTGAGGTTACAGGACACGCAGCAACCGTCTTTAATGATTCTGTATGTGGGATATTAGAGCTGGAGCATGAGATCCGCCAGAGGAACTCAGGAGCATTGGAAAGTCATTAGAAACACCAGTCAATTATGATGCCCGATGAATGGATTTTCTAGTCAAGCGTAGTTAAGCTAAACATAAACTAATGGGGAGTCTTTAAATGAGCTTGACCTGCATATGATTTTAATTAGCTTTCCTGCCCTAAAGGCTTCCATTAAGTGTTTGAAAAAATCAATAGAGCTAGTATTGATGCTGTGCGAAAGCTTAAACGATGTCTTAACACTCCACTGATTCAGTGCTGATACAGAGATAAGGGCAAAAGAGAAACACGAACACAATATAGGTGCTCATGATTGCGTCATCGATATGTTTCCATTTTCTAGGTTTTTGGTTGTGTTTGTATTGCGGCTGATCCAAATTGCTCCTTCAGGTTGCATCTTCTAGGATGAATACATTTGAAATTTCCCAATCCGGGATCAATAAAGTCTATCTAATCTTGAATCAATAACTGGTACAAGCATGTGCATGCACATGTTGTACAAATTTTCAAGTTACCTAAATAGGATTTGATTCCAATTAGTTCAATTCAATACAACTCTGGAGCGCCACCTGCCTTGAACTCATGTATAAATCCACAGACAACACCGCAGAGACCTGACTGTAAAATAAACGGTTAGGTCTGATTATAGAGTATGAACAGTATGATTTGAATAGTTGTCTCATTAGCACGGCCCTCTGTGGTATCCACCTGAGAATCACATCTCCCTGCAATGTGTGGCTGTTTGTTAGGTTGTCAAGATGTGTGTTTAAGGAATAATTTGTCATTTCCAGCTTTCTTCCTAAAAGTTAGATGAGAAGATTGCTACCTATGACATTTCTGTGCATTTAGTACTGAGCGTGTCTTTAGAGAGTCAAATAAAATATCCGCCTTTGGACACAGCCTTTGTTATCACAGCTTTCATATTTGTGAGTATCCATTTCTCATACAGGGTTTCTTTTTATTTCACCGAGCGATTTCTGCTACGCTTGCCTTTTGCAGCAAGTTTACTTGGAGAACTTCTGATTCAGTCTTCAAAGATCATACTGGTCATTGCATAGCACCTGTACATGGTACATAATGCCTGCTTCTGAATCCATTCCACTCTGTACCCATGGTAGCTACACATTCCTTTCCTACAATCTCCATATAAAGTGTTGCAATTTGTTGGCCAATTGTCTACAGCAATCTCTCTCCCCACTGTGGTGATTTGGGCTTCTTTTTCTGGAAGCATATTGTCGCTGCCTGCAGTCTAAGAACGAGAATGGATGCAACCCCTATGACACTAAATAGCTGTCAACTGGATCTAAACTGGGACAGTTTCTTGTTCTACCTCGGTACACCTGCAATCCCCCCTGCTGTGGAGGCTGTCTTTGGTATGACAGTGGAAAAAAGCTTCCAAGACTTCTTTGCCCTATCCAGATGGTGGCTACAACAGTCACCTGCACCATTTATCATGTGTATCTGCTGAGTACGGGGAGTTAACAGGTAATTCAAATCATCAGTCACGCAACAAAAGCAGTGATCGGGGGGGTGGTGTGGAAAGGAGAAAAGGAAAGAGACCCTTCTGCGAGTTCGGAGCTATTTCCACCCTTTTGCTGTGGCTTTGAGTTGTGGTAGGAGAGTGAAGACTAAAAAAAAGGAGTAGAGAGAGTAACAAATAGAGGCAAGTCAAAGAAATCTAGTGAGACAAAGTCTTACTTTAGATAGTCTTTGACTTGCAAACAGCCTGTAACAGTTCAACCTTTGTCTTCTTATTGACTATCTTCACTACAGCATTGGAAGAAGGATTAAAAGACGGACAGACAGATACAAAGCAAAAATCTGTGTTGTTTATGTTGCGGAGGAGGTTTGTGTGCTGCCTAGCCTGTCTGACACTCTGAGGTCTTGTCTTTAATTGGGTCCCAGCTTCCCACTGATCCCTCTTGTTGCCACTTAATGGGGACGTGAAGAAGCAATGATGTGTAGGAAAGGACGCTGAAACCAGCCCTATACTGGCCCACCACAATCAATACTCATTTGGCCTCCACCTCTCTTTCCCCAAAAGTAATTAATGAGAAGAACGGAAGTATCTGGCCACTGACAGCTGATTTCCCTGCCGGTCCCTGTCCTTAACACCCTGTCCACTCCTCACTTTGCTACTTAAAAGATTTATTATGGTTGAAACTAAGCATTGGAAATTGGAAAGTGACACAGATATGGACAGACACGGATGTCAATGTGCATAATGTTCTTTTAGGATAAAAACCTACAAGAAGAGGTTTTTGTTTTTTTTGCCAGTTTAATGCCGTCACATAAAACATTTGCATTTGCGCTTCCATTTTCATTCTATAAAGATTTAAAGCAACACCAAAGATTCTTTTGTACCTTAAAATAATGTTTTCAAAATATTTTCAGTGGTTCATCAATTCGTAACAGGGTGAACGGCACTTCTACATTCACTTTGCGGCTCTCTATTGGCTGTACCTGCCTATAACCTCTAGGAGGACAGAAGAGGAAAAGCGCTTTGATGTGGCTTTAATTTGCAAAATGATAATGTGACCAAATTAATGGAGTAATTTGTGGAAGCATATAGGACCATCAATGAAAAAATTGGGGATAAACTAAGTCACACAACACAGGATTAGGCTAGAATCACGTTAATTCTTGTTCAATTCATGTATTAGTTTGAATTCTTTTAAACTTTAGTGAAAAGAAAATGCCAAAGTCCTAAACCAGCCTTTGGCTTTAATTGGTTCTACTAAAACATTTACTTAAGGTTTCACAATGATGTTGCACTTGATGGTGATGGCAATAGCAGTATGGTTTTGATGATTAAAATATGACTATGGGTTCAGTATCAAATTTACATCATTGAAATGCAGTTTCAGTTTGTTCCAACACATACAGGAACTGAAGTTGTAGTGAAAATAAATGCAAAAAAATCTTTGACTGGTTACACAAATGTAGTTAGCACTGCATATCCCGAAAAGAATAAAAACTCTGAGTAGCTTTAAAATCTCCTCTCCTCTCTGAATAGGAGTGCATGGGGAGAGAAGTGCCACTGCAGTGGAGGTACAGTATAAATAGCAGTTGACCCTCCGATAGCACCCAGAGCAGACTCACTGCAGCAGAAAACACAGCAGCCAGAGTGGCAATACGCTCTTTCCTATAGAGCTCATTTCAAGAAGAGCCAACCGTACACAATCGTGAATTCATAGTGAACCACCCTGGAGTTAAAATAGCTCACACAGGTGATGCTGTGTGAATAGGTCATGAAGGATTGCTTGAATACAGACGACAGTTTATACTTTAAAAGTACTCATAATGCACAAGGTGACAGTAATCGTGTTTAAGAATAATGCAATTCCCATTCGGGCCAATCACTTGCAACTTCTACAAAGTGTAAAAGGTCACAGTTTCATTTTTTTTTTTGGTACAGAGAAATTGCCATTTTCAGGAATGTTTCTAGTTCCTGTCAATATTTTCTTTTCTTAGTGTGGCACCTTAAAATTGATTGAGTACACAACAGTTTTTTATTCACTGGCACTTCCACATACCACCCAGCAAACGTGTTAAAAACTGACACTAAAGACAGCTAAATAATGTATACTGCGTTAATTCTGCAAAAACAATTTACATTCTGTTGTTATTACACACAGGCCTGAATTACACACATATGCTCATTACCTATACATGCACTAAAAGGAGAGATGTCAGAGTGAAGGGGAAAGGCGCCTTGCTCAAGAGCACCCTGGCAGTGCCCAGGAGGTGAACTAGAACCTCTCCAGCTACAAGTTCAGCACCATACTTTGACCCATATGGGGACTCGAACCCCATCAACACACCAATATTAACTCAATATTGAGTGAGGACAGTGCTTTAGGGCCCTGTTTACATGTACATAGTAATTTTGAAAAAACTGAGACATTTCCCTTTGTTTCTGCCCTTTGTTCACACGCAAACATCGAATTTGCGTCTGAAAACCAGTCTTTCTAAAAACTTAAGCCAGAGTGGAGATTTTGGAAATCTTTAGTTGGATGTGAACTGAGACAAACTGAGGTTTAGGCAGCCGAGGAAGTGAGGAAGAGAAGAGAGAGGAAGTGATTTTTTGCTGTTGTTGCTATTTTGGGGATTTTGATTGGCTTACGTGGCCATGAGCTTCTTGTTACACTGCCACCTACAGCTTTTGGCATGCTGTTATTTTTTTAAACGGAGAGGTTGAAATGTTCAAACTGTCAGACATGAGAAGAATGTACAAACAAATGCATTAGTAAACATGATGCGTTTCACAATAAGAGGTAAGCTTGTTTTAGGAAAGCTTGTCGAATGTTTGATGTCTCAATCTAAAAATGTGTACAGTGTACTCTAATACTGTGGAAATGGCGTATACACTACAAGACCTTAAGCTTAGTGTATCTTCACTGGTTACTAAAATGTATAAAGGTTTAGAGAGATCGAAGTTAGAGCTGCTGTCATTATAAATGGTTTTATGAAGTGAGGCTAATGCAAATTCATTTAAATGAACTGAAGCGAAAAAAGGCATTGGCAACTGATTTATCTAACTTTTAGAAGACAATGGGGCTGAATTCTTTAGAGGAAATTCAACCCGAAGATTGAAGAGGGGATTGAGGTGGGAGTTGAGAGAGAGAAAACTTCAGAGAACATCCATCAGGATTGCAGAACAATGAATCCAATCACTCTGCATTAATGAGCCAATGCTTAAAATAGTTTCCGTTGTGAGGTGAAGTCAAGGGAAATGATCTTTGCAGGGGGGAGAAGAAGCTTCCTGATAAAGTCTGGGCATAAATCATTTTGTGGAGTAGAAATAGCTAATCTCTTTTCCTTCAAACTCCCCACCTGCTCTGAACACTGCTGAATAGCGATGCTGGGGAATAGCTATTCTTAACAGTGAGTGGTGAATAGTTGACTTACTGTATGTCTGGAGTGCTCAGAGGAGCTGGCTGGAGATATATATGGCCACACACAACACTGTACATGCGGGCAACTCAATGACAGCCTTTAAAGCATAAAATAACAAAGGCTTGAAGGTATTTCTGAAATCCAGCCACTTTCCAGATGCTAAATGACTTATTAAGCAGAATTGTAGTGATAAAGATTGTAACGTGTTATTTACTATTTGTTATTTCTGTAGGAGCTCCATAGCATTTGAACTGAGCAGCAATGACTTCATTTTCTGCAAATGCATCATCAATACTTCTTTGTTTCAGACTAAAACATCTCAACAACTATTGACTGGATTGCCATCAAGATTGGTACAAATGTTCATGGTTAATTGCAATCACTTTAGTGATGACTTTTCCCTTAGTGCTTTTTATTTATGAAATGCTTAGGTGCATGACCAAAGACCTGCTAAACTAATCACATTTCCATTAACTTTGACTGGACTTGTAGTTTACTGCTAATTAGCACTAAACTACATTAATTTTTATTCTGTTGTGTGTCCATTATTTGGGTGATTTAATTCAGGTTTAAAAGTTTATTTCTTTGTAAACAGAACTGATAAGCGGGCCAGTAGGGCTTAATTGGCAGGCCGGAGTTGGTCCGTGGGCTGACAGATGAACGCTGCAGAGCAAACAAACAAACAAACGCATCCCTTTCCTTGAATAAATGTCCCTTTTTGAAATGATTCTTGTGCCTTTTTACATTGTACTAAAACATATTAATTACTTGGGGTTTCATGCTACTGATACTATATAATCCTTTATGCACGTCCCTAAAGTTTTGTGTCAAATATTTGACATTATCGCTAGCCCATCCTATGTGATGTCACCCATAATAAACCGGTGGGTATTAATATTCTGTAACCTGAACAAAAATAAACAGATGCAAGGCCAACATAGGCACAGCTCTCCTAACCGGGCCCAGCTGGGCTTAAATTACCCTCCTCACCTCATTTTCACCTCTTCCAGCCCTTTTCACATCTCTCTTTCTCATTGTCCTCCACAATAAGTATACCCAAATCCAAGTCTGTCTAATGCATAACAGACTCATTATTACATTTCTATATCAATCCACCTTTTCTACCCGAAAGCAGAATATGCCAAAGTTCAGATATTTAGTATTTATGACAATAACATCTTGTATTCCAATTGTTTGACTCCATCTCTGTTGTTTTTCTCTACAAACTGAACAGGTCTAAGTTTATGTATGTATCTATGTATGTATGTATGTATGTATGTATGTATCTCTGTATGTATGTATGTATGTATGTATGTATGTATGTATGTATGTACACCCCTGCTAAAGTTGATTAAAAAGAAGAATAAAAAAACCTTTGGGAAATTAATGTTAATGCCATAATTAAAAATATTAAGGAAACTCTAACCTTTCAAGGATCCCAATTTTCTTCGTGAATGAATAATGTATTAATAAATTAATAAATACATTTTCTTCCTTAAAATACAGAGGGCATAACTATACACACCCCTATGTTAAATTCCCATAGAGGCAGGCATTACTAATAAAGTTCCCTTGGCCTTTGGAATTAAAATAACCCCATATCATCACATACCCTTCACCATACCTGGAGATTGGAATAATTTTATTTCAGTTAGCCTAATAGCTGGTTTGATTTGCCTTGAGAGATGATCTTTTGGAAAGTTCCCTATCTCTATGTATTGTTAACAGTATGTGATGATATGGAGTTATTTTAATTCCAAAGGCCAAGGAATTCTATTTATGTATGTAGGTACAGTATGTATGTATGTTCGTACGTACAGTAAGTACAGTATGTATGAATGTTTGTATGTACAGTGGGTACAGTATGTACATTGAGGAAAATAAGTATTTAAACACCCTGCTATTTAGCAAGTTGTCCCACTTAGAAATCATGGAGAGGTCTGAAATTGTCATCGTAGGTGCATGTCCACTGTGAGAGACACAATCTAAAACAAAAAATCCAGAAATCACAATGTATGGTCTTTTAACTATTTATTTGTACACTCACCGGCCACTTTATTAGGTACCCCATGCTAGTAACGGGTTGGACCCCCTTTTGCCTTCAGAACTGCC
>NC_048417.1:19336516-19344793 GCF_013103735.1 Etheostoma cragini | reverse complement strand
GATTGGCTGCTTAGAAATTAAGTGTTAACGAGCAGTTGGACAGGTGTACCTAATAAAGTGGCCGGTGAGTGTAAGTTACAGCTGCAAATAAGTATTTGAACACCTGTCCATCAGCTACAATTCTGACCCTCAAAAACCTGTTAGTCTGCCTTCAAAATGTCCACCTCCACTCCATTTATTATCCTAAATTAGATGCACCTGTTTGAGGTTGTTAGCTGCATAAAGACACCTGTCCACCCCATACAATCAGTAAGAATCCAACTACTAACATGGCCAAGACCAAAGAGCTGTCCAAAGACACTAGAGACAACATTTTACACCTCCACAAGGCTGGAAAGGGATAGGTAACTTGGAACCTTCTGGAAACAGAAGGTTCCAAGGCTTGAACCAGCACATGTCAAGGCCCGTGTTAAGTTTGCCAATGACCACTTGGATGATCCAGAGGAGTCATGGGAGAAAGTCATGTGGTCAGATGGGACAAAAATAGAACCTTTTGGTCATAATTCCACTAAACCTGTTTGGAGGAAGAAGAATGATGAGTACCATCCCAAGAACACCATCCCTACTGTGAAGCATGGGGGTGGTAGCATCATGCTGTTTTTCTGCACATGGGTCAGGGCGACTGCACTGTATTAAGGAGAGAATGACCGAGGCCATGTATTGCAAGATTTTGGGGAACACACTCCTTCCCTCAGTTAGAGCATTGAAGATGGGTCGAGGCTAGGTCTTCCAACATGACAATGACCCGAAGCACACAGCCAGGATAACCAAGGAGTAGCTCTGTAAGAAGCATAACAAGGTTCTGGCGTGGCCTAGCCAGTCTCCAGACCTAAACCCAATAGAGAATCTTTGGAGGGATTTCAAACTCTGTGTTTCTCAGCAACAGCCCAGAAACCTGACTGATCTAGAGAAGATCTGTGTGGGGTAGTGGGCCAAAATCCCTTCTGCAGTGTGTGCAAACCTGGTGAGAAACTACAGGAAACCTTTGACCTCTGTGATTGCAAAAAAAAGGCTACTGTACCGAATAGTAACATTTATTTTCTCAGGTGTTCAAAAACTTATTTGCAGGTGTATCATACAAATAAATAATTTAAAAAATCATACATTGTGAGTTATGGATTTTTTTTTAGATTATGTCTCTCACAGTGGACATGCATCTACAATGACAATTTCAGACCCCTCCATGATTTCTAAGTGGGAGAACCTGCAAAATAGCAGGGTGTTCAAATATATATATATATATATATATATATATATATATATACACATTATTTTCCTCACTGTATGTATGCACAGTAGGTACAATATCAATGTATGTACAGTATGTTTTTATGTATGTATGTACGTGTGCATGTATGTATGTATGAGTTTGTGTCTAGGTCATTGGCAAAGATAAAAGGGGCCCTGAAGGGCAGACAATGGGCAGGGGGCAACAGATGCCCCAGGTTACATCCAGTCCCATGGGAGGCCAGCTAAACAAACCTGCCAACAAACACAGTGAGCAAACACCTGCTGACACCATATCGCAGATGCACACATTCATTAGGTTTACAAAAGCGCACACAATCATCCTGCTATGTCCAGTTCATACAATATAAACATACAGCTCTTTTGTACATGGCTGCAGAGCCTATGAAAATTTTAAAATCTGGTAGGAATAATATATTAAGCTAATAGTCAGGCCACTTCTTATGATGTAGTTTATTTGGTAACTCTTGATGTGGCTTTTCACACTACTTGAAAGGCACATTACAATTGTGTTGCAGGATTGACATTTGCTGAAACAGCAATGAGTGCACAAAGATGGAAAACTTTAAATTGAACAAAAAAGTGCAAGGCAATCAGGTCAGAGAATACATCAACACTTCCTGCTGATTTACAATAAAAGCCTTGCATGGTGTGCAATTGGAAAACTTTTAATGTAATCATTATAAACCAGTGAGGTCATGTCTATTAATTGACAGCAACAACATGAATGTCAAGAGTGTCAAACTCCAAACAACTTCATATTTTTCTATTTGCTTTATCCATTCACCATACTGGTTGAAACAATTAATTTAATGGTGTTATGTTTGCTTTTTTGTAAAGTAGCAAGGGAACTCCCCTTTCCACTTTCCTAGAAGACTGTGTGGGGACACGGCTACAATACTACTAATTTACTGCAATTGGTGAAAGGTAGGGAAATAACTCTGATCAACATAGTTTTTGGACAGTGGCAAACTGAGCACCTTGAGGAGAGCCACACAAACACATAAAGAACATGCACATTTCACACAGAAAGGGCTTGTACCAAAGCCTAAGACCTTGTAGCTGTGATGCAGGAACCCCAACCACCTAACTAAGATACCACCCCTGCATTAAAATATACCTTAAAAAAGGACAACTAAATTCCTCATTAAAAAGGCCCATTTCATCGTTTAAACCCTACGCTCACATTGCCAAACTTTCCTCCACAGCGCTGCGGAGGAACATGTATTTCTGCAGTAGTTGCAGTTTTCTACCTCAAATGTAGAGCAGCCTACAACCACCACATAACCCTAACCTTCCGCTCATTCAGGGGTGATTATTGTGCAGTTTGATTCTTACTGCGATACATCAACCAATGTGTCCCTGAGCCAGACACTCAACCCCTTGCTGCTCCAGAGGTGTGTGACCTCTGATATATTGATATTTTGCAATTGTAAGTAGCTTTGGATAAAAGCGTCAGCTAAACAACATGTAATGTAATGTAATGTTATTCAGAGACTAGAATCTCAAAAGGTGCTCTGTGTCTGTCAGAATTTCTGAGATCAACTGTATCAGCAGAACAATCAGGTTATGTACAGCAGACTAAGTGTTTAATGCCCCCAGACCCCTTGCATCATAAGTCCCCACACGAATCACGGAACAAAACCTTGGCCTTTGGGTTGCCAGGCCAGTTTTGATGAGTCCAAATGTTGGTGCTATTTAACTATCATCTACAAACTGGCCAGCTCAAATGAACATACGCTGGCTACTAACAAGCTGGGCAAGCCAATCACCAATTCACATTCAGTTTAATTAAATGGGTTTGGGCTAAGACCCCAACCTCCTCAAGTCCTAAAAACACCCCTGATCATATTATTCTTTGTCTGGTCTTCTCTTTTTTCACACCAACTCAGCACAATACTTCATCTGACAACTCTCTTTATTTATCTCCTTTCTCCTCTCTTTCCCTGCGTCTCATTCTTCTGTTCTCACTCTCTTTTGGCAGAGCAGACGGCGGAGGCTGGGTTTTGATCCAATCACAGGCTGGCTGCAGCAATCACCGTCTGCTGATTGGTTTTATAATCCTCACTCAGGATCTCAGATGGGAGAGAATCAGCTGGCCAAGACGTGCTGCTCTGAAAGCTGTCACACACACACACACACACACACACACACACACACACACACACACACACACACACACACACTCTCTCTTTCTCTCTTGCTTTCTTTCTGCATCTGTATCACACTTCTTCACTCCACATCATTGCTTTCATTCTCTGTACAAAAGAAGTCCATGAATGTGTGTGCATGTGTGGCAATGATTGAACAAAGAGGAAAGGAGAGCATTCACAGCTCAAGTTCTGTATCTGCTTTCAGCTTTGCTGTACAGTATGTATGCATGTGCATTAACATGTCCATCAATACATCTTAGAAGATGATGCAAGACTGCATCCTAACCCTCTAACACCTTGCAAGGGCGTAGAACAACACGATGAAATAATCTAAGTGAATGCAGCATTGCTACACACATTCCAGCCCAAACTCCCAAATCAATAAACTGAGCTTTAATTCTCATATTTAAACATCCAGAAAAGAAGAGCTAATCTTCAAGGGACAATATCACAGCTAAATCTTCAAATACCCACAGGTAACAGTGGTGGTTTCATTTGCCGTCTAGCATGGATAACAATATGAAAAGAGAAAATTTAATTAGTCAATACACACAGGTGCTGTTCAGGAAAAATACAATAAACACACACACAAGTGGCTAAAGAAAATAATGAATCCAAATCTGTAATCGTGTGTATGTTGTGTGTGTGTGCTCGGTGTTTTATTTCCCTATTCTCGCGACATGCGCTATAATCATATTTGTATATTGTGCCTACAGTTTACACAAGATGCCTTGACACCTTGGCTGTACATGTAACACAATAGCCTGTGTTCTGCATCTTGCATTTTAAATCCTAAATTTTGCGTCCTGCCTAGGGTTTCACCTTCTGCGTTGTTCAGCATGTTACATCAGCCCGCAATCTTCTGTTTGTCCTAGATACTGTGTCCTTGTCCTACTTTTGTGAAGTTAAGGACAAACAAGAGTACCAGTAATGCAAGTGTCTTCCGAGGTGTCTATCAAAATGAATTGAACAGATGTATAAATAAACTGTAAAGATTGTAGAAGTATTCATAGCAAGGAGACAGTCTGGTAGGTACAATGGGTTTTTGGTGTTTTCTTAGTGTGTACATGGTTGAATTTTGGAGAATCTAGTAGGCTTTTTTGGTGGGCATTGTCATTCAACAATGTTATTTCTATTCAAAAGCCTAGATAGATTCTGAGTAAACCAAAAAGGGATTATCAAGTCTTACATGTAACTTCAGTTTTCTCAGCCAATTACAGATAGGCTGCAATGTATGTTCAGGTCCCACATGTACATGTATCCATAAAATGTATCTATCGGACAAAACCTCAAAATACAGTTTTTTGTTCTGTGATGGGGAGGGAATAAGTCTGCAGGGTGTTGGTAATTCAACTATCACTGAGCCGATTCCCTAAAGTCTTCTTGTAAAGTGGAGAGAGCAAAAGCTGCATTGATCACACACTGGTTACAACATATGCACACACTGGGCTTTACAGTAAGTGGACTGCCTATTGCTCTCTTGAGCTGAGACTCTCATGCAGGATGGAGAAGGAGAAGCAAAAAGTGCAGAGTGGTTTCTAAATTATAGTCAATGTAGCAGTCATTGCAGCAATTATCTAGTCAAAATATGACAATTACGTACTTTGAAGTCCCCCTGTGACAAAGTGAAACTGCAGGTTTGTAGTTTTTTTTCCAGATAATCCCCAAGTTCCACCACTTACTGTACGGGTTTTTATGAACAGTCACTAACTCTGCTCCTTTCTACCAGCAGGGAGGGGAGTGTTTCTTTAAAAATGTACAATTGCTAATTACATGTTTAAAAATGTACTCAGTAGCTGAATGACCTCACTACCAATTATGCCAAAAAGATAAGAGAAAAGAAATATCCATAAGACGACTTTTATGTAAACTTAATACACTCTTGTGTATACTGTAAGAAAACAGAACACTGTAAACTTAGAAAAGACTAAGGTTTTTAGCAGTTTAATGAATCCTCTGCTGATTTAACATTTTTAAGAAACAAACTTTTCATTAAGCAAATTCAGGAGTGTCATATAGACTTACAAGGAAAATACACAACACATGACATTTATTTATTTGAGTGTGGTGGTGCGTGACACTTGTAAAGTGTTGTAATGTGTGTGCTAGGGCTGGGACGGCTACTGCAGTACCGCGGGTCTGAGATCGTCACCGTCATCAACGCAAAAAGAGTGCTTGCACTTGTGCACGCTGTGTCTAATAACATGGATTCATTGATTCTAATGACATGGATTGTTTCTGATAACATTTGTGTCTTACATGGATTCAAGGTTTTCTTGACAAAACTTATCATGAAAAATTTAGCAAAACCGACCTTTTGCATGTTGGGGAGGGCAATGTTCCATAACACATTAACATTCCATTCGTGTTGACAATTAGGCCTATCTGCAAGAGTACCTGTGTAATGTCTTCTGTTCTCAGCTGAGGTTGACACATTAACGTTACTGCAGTGTTTACCAGTGTTTATATATTGGCAGAAAGAGCAACAAGTTAGCAAACTGCAGAGTCGCCCTTTCTGCTCTCTGCCTGCTTAGCTGCTAGACGGGCTGTACTCAGACTGTAACATATGTTGGAAGGTTTAAGTCGCTGTTAACGGTAATGGTAACGCCATTCACTTTACCGGCAGTAGGCCCAACAGATAAAGCCATCGTGTCTTGAGAAGCCCTAGCTTGTTTTATTGTTCACTTTTAACTCACTTTACATCAACTTTGCTAAGTCTTTTTCCTCTCTCTTTTCCTCACAGGGCCCACATACCAGTTGCTCTCCTTGCAAGACCACACAGGCACGGATGTCATTCACTTAAGCACTACTGCTGTACATAATTATTGACAGTGGCCTAGAAAAAAGACAAACCTTGGTCTAGCCCCAATGTTCCTTTCCGTCCTGCATACATAAACACACAAATATGCATGTGAGAAGTTTTTGCAGTTTGTAAAATCTTTAAAATACTGTTAAGAGGGCACACAGACACACATATGGTCCCAAACCTTCCCCATTAGCTCATAGTGTGTGTGTTTACCAGGGTGAAACCAAGCCACTGGGAGCATCACTCATATCATGCCTGGTGGGAGAGAGAGAGACTGCAAGGCCAGGGCCTCTCCCTTTCTCTGTAACATACAGTATATGCACACATGCATACACACACTGTCCCCCATGAAGTGAGCAGGATAAGCTGGTTTGGGAAGGCATGTACCCTTCACTTCCTGTCAATGACAACATGGGCTGGTAGCCGCTACGCACCACTGGGTCTAAATCACTGTCTCTCTCTCCTCCCATGTTTTTGTCTGTAGCTCTCTCCCTGACATCTTCCCATTGTATCTATTCCTAACTTATCTCTATTCCGCAGGCTTTACACATCCACCTCCCCTTGAAATCTTCCTCTTATAAGATGAAACTTTAATGATTCCCTTGGCGGAAATTGGCTTGTTGCAGTAGAAAATATACAGTCTCAACAATAATAGGATGCAAGAAAGAGAGATGTTTGGGTTTGTGCATGTCCAGGGAAGGAGGCATTTTGTTCTACTCTCTGCATGGGTCAGTCCGACTTCCTGGGCTAACACTTTTGTTTAATAATATATATTTATCTACTTATTATTATAAGTCTGTACCATCTGGGCTGCACAATTATCATTGTCTTACTCTGTCAAGGGTTATAAGCATGCACCCACTCAAATAAGCAAGTGTTACTTCTGTTAATCTGTGGTCTTCAACCCTGTGTCAGTCAATGTGTGACAAGTTGGTTAATGACTTTGGTCAGTTTTGGCCATTTTTTCATCAGTGTCAATGGTACGAGTATTTTGCAAATATTTTTTGTAATAGGTTTTTCAAATATTTCAGATGACATACCATGTTATATTATAACAACTTGAATATGAGCATGTTAAAAAGTAGATAGAATACCACCTTTGTTCTTTCTAGCCCCCCCCCGACCCCCACCATCTTATCTGTCTCCATTCCTACATGTCTCTCAGGGATCTAATCACACAGGGGACCGTCATCCTAAATCTCTGTCTTTCACTCCTTTAGTCTCCCAGTAACGTTATTTTCTGTCAATCAACATCCTCAATGCTATTCCTCTGTCCCTTGGCCATTGGTGGATAAAACCCTAAAGATTTTCTAAGACAGCTGAATTGGACACGTTTGACTTCAGAGTTGTACAGCGCTTCCTCTACGATCATTTAGGTAAAACCTTTCAGGGCTGATTTGAAAAGATAATTTTCTGGGAAACTGTTGTTACACTAACTGTATGAACAGTTTCCCAACACTGTTATGCCAACATTCAATACCATCAAAGTTGAAATCATTGTAGTTCATACCATGATTTTAATGATGTTAATGCTTTGATTGTGATAACAAACATGGATAAAATAACCCTGAAATGTTATACACTATCGATAATACAAGTATGACGGGTAGAAAAAGGAACAGTTCATTTGCTTACTGTTGCAATGTTTTCTAATGAGACTGTTGTGCTTGATAGATAAAAGGATGACTGAGGTGAAAACACTGATTACAGTTTTTTTGATTGCTAAACAACAGTGGTCACAGCTGAAGCCACATGTGCAAAACTCAAACTACAGTCGGCTCTAACAACAGTCAGCTGAGCTAAACAGTTCACATCTCCAGCAAGACTCATTCCAAGCAACACAACTCTTCCCACGTGTCTCAGAACAGGCAGAACTATGACCAACCCTCACTGAGATAACACACACCATCACTCAGAACACACTGAGAGTAAAAACGCAAGCATCAAACACCAATACAGAAATTACAAACTTTCTCATTTTTACAGCTTAAATAATTTGAGTGACTTACTACTCAATAGTTTTTTTACTGTAAAGAAAATATATATATATATATATATATATATATATAT
>NC_048417.1:19315248-19336416 GCF_013103735.1 Etheostoma cragini | reverse complement strand
GTAAGTTAAACAAGAAGGAATGAAAATCAGCAGTTTGCTTCAACATAGTATTTTGTCTCTAGTAATTCGTGGAATTACAGGAAAAAACTAAAGGTACATAACAGTAACAAAGAATATTTTGACAAACTCTGCCTCTCTCCAGCATCATGCGGGACATTTCCTTCATCACATTAGTTGTCTGCATCATCTCTAAATACAAATGAATGTGGTGTTGTCATTGCTTTCACCTCCATTACTTTCTGTAAAACAGTAAGAACACAGTTTAACTATAGTAAAGGTGGTGTTTTTCACTTGTTTTTTATAGCTCTGTATGTAACCTCAGACATCTTACCTGGCCATATTGGTATCTTTGCTCTTTTTCTGTTTCTCTCAAATAGTACAGTGACTAATTGTTTACTGCAATTCTTATTTGGGGACTGTATAAAAAAAGGGTTTCTGAGCTTTCTCTTTGTAAATACCGTTTATCCTCACTTACAAGTATAAAACAAGACATCTGCTTAGGCTTTCAGCTAAAATTACAATCAGCAGTGTTTGATAGGCACCAGACTGAAATCTATTCTGTTTTAAATGCATGGTTAACAGTTTTCCCAGCAGTGTGTTTGGATAAACATTGAACATGCATAAGTGTGTAGAGATTTGAAAACTGTGTTCTAGCAATGAAAAACGAACTACAGTTTGGTCTACATGAATTGCTGCCGTGCAGACTACAGTAAGAGTTTTGCACGTGACTCCAGTTGTGCCAACTGTCGTTTAGCAATCGTAAAAAACTAAGAAAATAACCCAGAGAAAATGTCCCAAAAAACTTGATACGTTTCTGACACAGCTTCCCTTTGTGTAGAAGCACACAAAGGGAAGCTGTGTCAGAAACGGGTGGCTCTATGCAGCTCTTTAAACAAATATTCACATAACATTAAACAAATCTCTTGCAGAGATTCCTATCTGACTTATGAGTGACCAGGCAGGGGTTGACTGTCTTGCTCAAGGACACTTTGACACAAAAACCTTCTGGTTACAGGACTGTGCAGTCGGTAGGGATTCACTGCCCGCGACGCATGTGTCTGTGCGCAAGTTGTGTGTCATCCATCTGTGGTTGAGTTACGTACACACACACACACACACACACACACACACAATAGATGGGCATTTAATGTCTACAAGAACTAATAGATGTGTTTTTTCCGTGAGACTAAGAGAAATATACAGATAGCCATCAGCTAAGGTATTACTTGAGTGAAAATGAATAATGCATAAGGTGATTGAAAAAAGGACAAAAGAAAAAATAGGTATACCTTGTTGCAAGTCTATAGGCCACTTTATAGATGTTGTTGTTTGCCGCACAAGCCAAACTTAACTAAAATTGACCAGTGGGCTGTTCTTTTCCGACCGAGTTAATAAAATAAGCTCAATCCTGGGCGCCTGGACAGCATACCTGGTAGGGTCTGCACACCATGTTTTAAGGCTTAGTCCTTGACCCAGCGGCTGCGGCCTGACCTGCGTCATTGTCATTCCCCCTCTTTTTCCCCTTTCACAATTTTAGCTGTCCTGTATAATAAAGGCCTAAAATGAGCTCAATCCAACAGATCAGTTGTTTCACTTGCTGACAACACACTGAAGATAATATTTATGAAAATGAAATCATGACTTGTTAGGCATTGGTAACATATCCAACTAATTTCTGTCCTTTAGGTCATTGTGACTATGTTAAAATGGGTATACATCACACACTATTCATGTGATGTTTGTGAAAGACTAGTAAAAGTTAGAACTCAGCCCTTTAACCTCATGGTAGGTGTATGATTTCAAATCCAACATGCTGGAGTACAGAGCTCACAACTAAAGCAGTCTTATAGAACCTAATACTTTCTGACTGAACTGTTAATTTGTTCTATTTTCTCAACTTCCTCTACTTCCATTGTGCTTTAGTTAGTTGTTCATCACCGGCATCCATTACATGTGTCTGTTGATCTTACAATTTTACAGTGCTATCCTCAATGTTACCTGCTAAAATATGTATTCTAAAAGGTCAAACACCCTTATATTGGAAGCATTTTTGTCGGAATAATTCATTTAAAACTGACTGTTCATCTCTGCAAATAGACAGATAGGTATACATTTTAATATATAGAACCCAGACAGAAGAAGGGAAGGGGGGTAACATTAATAACAGATTATTAATTTGTACCCTGGAAATAATAATTTGATATGCTTTATACAATAATGGACTTAAGGTGTTATCAGGTGACATTGGGAGTGATGTACTGTTGCATGAGGTCAAAGTATAACACTCGTTTGCATTATCTAAAATAGCACCTGCTTGACTGGATTTTTGATCATGTATAACAAAGCTGTAGTAGAAGTAAAAGTAGTAGCACTGTTTCTTTGTACTAAATGTTTCAAATATAACAAAAAATTACATATGGAGCTCCCAAAGCTCAACCCTTGGGCTCCTTTTATTAGGTAATAGATAACCTTATGCATCATAGGAAAGCTGCATATCATAATATGCCGATGATACAAATGTTTATATTACGTCACCAAGTGAGTATTTTTTTAAAAATTCTTTTTCTAAATGTCTTTAATCATTGTTTCCTCTATATTTTGTTCTTTTAAAGTTCAACAGCTACATCTAATCTACTACTTGAGTCTTATGAAAACCTGAGTAAATTGGTCTTTTACTTAAATTTTACTTAATTGACTTCTGGCAATCAGCTCTTTATTTTAAATTTTTTTAATTTAGGTTTTTAAAGGGATGTGAGAAAATTAACTGAGCTTCAAAGAGGCCGGATAATCTGTGAGGATCAAAAGGTGCAAGGACATGTGATTTGTGGAAACAACACTTAGTAGTCATGACACAACATAAGCCAACTGCAACTCTTTTCTAAATTGACCAACAGCTGTTAAATAAATAAAGTTGATATATGCTGTATATAGGCAACCGACAATTTGGCAACCTAATATGAGTCGCTTTTACTTAGAGTCATTATTGTTTTGTATTGCAGATGTGTAGGGATGTCTCCTAATGATGGATATACAGTATGTCTCTAAGACTGTAGAGCTTCAGTGCAAATTTGGTCCCCTATAGACTGTTTATAGGTGCAATTTATCAAAAGACTTTCAATGGTAATCACCAATGATGCTGCAATCCCAACCCATTTAGGTCACTACTCTACAGCCCACGCCAGTTTGATGGAGCTTTAGTCATTATGTCTGTGTGTGTGTGTGTGTGTGTGTTTGTGTATGTCTGTGTGAGTGTGTGTGTGTTTGTGTATATATGCGTGCTTGTGGAGAAAATTGTTAGTTTCTGTCTTACTCAGCATTATCACTCCATTACAGGTGCAGGGTTTTCACACAGCCCTCGTTCTGTTGTGCGTTATGCATGTGTGTCTGCATGTGTGCGTTTGTGTGTACAGTGCTATTTCCTCAAATGCAAACACAGCACTCCACTCACCTAATACATATAGCGGTCTCTCCTGACAAGTGCATTAAATCATGCTAATTTTTCCCAAATACAGCATTATTCAACTGCTGTAGACAAAACTGTAAGTTTATCTCCATAAGCTTTTGTGAAAGGTTGACAAGTTACCAGGACACTTATAGTTTGGTTTTCAGGTTAATTTATATAAACTTTGGTCTTACCTAATTTTAAGGTATGACATAAGACAGGACACTTTATGTTTGACCAAATAATTAGACCAAAACATTAAAAAGAATGAGGTATTAACTACACATCAAATGAACAGTTATTTCCTAACTTAACAGCATACACCTTAATTATGCTGTAATTAGTACATGAATAAAGTTATAAGCTTTACTTAGTATCAATTAGAACATTAAATGAACGGCTATACCCTTAGTACAGTACTCACCATACATCTAAAATATTGTGTATTTTAGAATCTGCATATATTGACATATTAAACCAAACATATACTATACTTAGTCACTGTTATACCAGATGGTACTCTAATTAGAAACATATAACATGTCACTGTTAATGGCATTTCTTTACACCAATCAGAATTGCCATGGTCGGCGCTAAGCATGGCACGGAGCAGCTGGTCGTGTAAAGGAAAACTCAGATTGGACAGATAGTCTAGCTAGCGGTCTCATTTTACCCTGCAGAGATCCGAGGAGCAGTCTACAGTAGTCCTCATTAATCCACCAAATTCCAATACGTTCCAATGCAAAGAAAGCGGACAGAAATGGAAAATACCTTCATCCGGTAGAGGCGCAATCCCAGAAGTGGAACGTCAAGGATATAATAAGTTTGAAGGTGGTGCATATACTAAATACATAGTTCATTGATGCTACTCCCATGACCATTAATGCATGTCACTATCCGACCACAGTAATATTAAAGCTGCCAGGACATTGCATATTTTGTTTTCTAGTTACATCCTCAGTAAGGGGTAATTACATTAAATATTAGACCAGAACGGTACCATTATCTACAATGAGATCATCATTATTTCACACTGTTTGATCTTATTGGACTCTCTTAGGTAATTTGTAACAAAATACAACAACACCCTACTGTAATGTATAGTGGGATACATGTTGTTTCCCACCAATAGATCTTATTGAACTTTCTTAAAAGGTAATCAGTGACACACCAAGGCTAGCTTCCGAACAGACTTAATACTGAACCAAGTCTTTACCAGTACACACAGGTTAACGGCACAAATGAATACACTTATTAATTAAACATTGCAACATCGTGAAATACAGAAAATCTAATCATTGTGCCACATGAATGTTATAGCAGTAGTATTATTAGTTACCATCAGCGATTTTTGCACACAAAAACAGGATGAGTAGAATGATGTGGGGCGTTCTTTATGAAGTGGAAGTAAACCGTCACAATTTCAAAATAAGTTTCTGAACATAAAGTTGGGAATTCTTCAAAATTAATAATTAGTGGCTTAGTATAATTTGGGTCTAATAGGGCATATTATAATAATGATAATTTCCAATTACAGCATAGTTTAGGAATCTGGTGTCTAATCAATAACTGTTTGTTTACTGTCTATACTATTACTATAAAGACCACATTATATCTGGCTCATGTATGACTTTTTATGTCTTAATAGTGTACTGTTAAATACAGTGAGACCAAAACTTTTAAAGATGTAACATGTAATTGATTTTTATCAGATTTTTAGTTTGGCAAAGCCAAGGATTAAATCAGCTATGTTCTAGCTACACAGTCCTCTCTAAACCATTTCTCATTTTGTACAGCTTCTATACCTTTCCTCACATCCTTTTATACTGTCTAGAGGACAGGCATTTGCCCAAAATGAGAAATCCAGGCATCAGAGATGTCATTTTAAAGTGACGTCAAAATGATGTCACAGGCGTGTACACGTCACAGGTGCCAAACAGACTTCCGTAAAGGATAAATCCCTACATGCTTGCTCATTGCTCCTCCTCTCTTGAGATGCATTTCATTTTTAAATTGAATTGAGACATCCAAGATGGTGCGCTCAGATTGTTTTCTGGGTCACAGGCAGGAGAAGAGACCCAAAATAAATCAATGAAAAGAACCCAATGATGCCAAGAGCTGCCACTGCCACAGAAAATGCTAAAACTTTCTTGCTTATAAAACTTTGTTGGAAATAACAAGTACAGGTTCTGTTTTGTTTTGTGCTGCAATTTGTGACAGTCACTTGTGCATCTGATTCATTATCACTTTGGTGGTGATAATGAATGAGGTCGGTAATCAGCAATTGCCTTGATGTTTATGATCACAGCATATTAGTACAGTAGCACTGCTTATCCAGCAGAAAGGGACTTAGACATAATATGTCTTAGCATCATAATCATAGCCAACTAGACATGCAGAATATTACATTATAATTACATTAAATAGAAAATGCATTTCCTGCAGAAAGTCTGTGTGAATGCTGAATAGCTAAACTGCTAAAGCTAAACTGGATTAATAGCTTAAATCAGTGAGAAGACACTTAGTAATGAGAATAGTTGGGACTTGTTTTAATTGGTATGCATTTCATTGACAAGTTGAATAACTCTTTTTAGTCAACTTAAGCAGGGGTTCCTATACTCATGAGCAGCATTATAAGTCCATTGTGTGCATGTATGTCTGCACACTCTGATTAAGGACTTTAGAATGAATATAGGAGTCAGGAGGGCCAAAAGAGAACAACCACCATTATGCACACACTGAATGAATATACTGTCTCACACACACATGCAAGCTCACAAGCACCCACCTTTCCCCAAAGCCCTCAAATAGGTGAGCTTGAAAGTTTCTCCGCTTTATCAATGTGTAAAACCAAACACATATTTGCCACTGAGACCTTGTCATCTGCTGAATAAAGATGAGAGGAGCTTCACAGCACATATTGGCTATAAAGAGATTTAAATTATACTAGCAATCTTTGGTTTTTCTGTGGATCACTTGAATGGGAACAAAAAACAGATTTGGAAATACATTTTGTGCATTATGTGCAAGGGTGTACAGTCATTAAAAAAGCCCCCTAAGCTTAACAGTACTGTATTTTCCATGCCCACATGTTGTGGAAGAAAGTAATTTTAAGGACTTTAGCAATCACATTAAAAAACATTGTAAATGAATGTAATCGGGGTTTTGCAGATGGTCCAATATCAACGCTCTGTGTGATGATACGTTTGGGTAATTTACTACTATTAACAAGGAACTTTTATCCCACAGCACAAAGATGGTATAATTACATGTTGTCCTCCCTCACCTCCACTATCTACACCTTTTCCGAAAGCTGTTTATTGCAATTTTCTTTCATCTGTTTATGTTCTACCTCAATGATTGGTGTCATGATTAGACTGGGAGGAGAGAGAGTTACAGGATGTCTACAGTACATAGAAACACAGAGAAGATGAATTAAAAAGGTCCAGTCTGAGCGCAGGGGTACACCGAGGGTGAACACCTTCAAAGCAGCGCAGATCTTTTTTTACTCCAAAGCATGGGAACTCCTTTGGTTTACTGGCAGTCAGTAAGAGTCACATTTGTTGGTGTTGGTCCCTGGCGGTCATGTGCCATTTGGAAGTATGGACATATTACTGTAGAGTCTAGCGATATAAATAAGCTCAAAATGGCTCAAGTACGCCAACAAACAACTGAGCTGCATCAGACAGTACACATTACGGCTGGGCGATATGGAGGGGAAAACATATCACAATATTTTTTACCAAATATATCGATATTATCGCAATAATACAATTTACTATTTGTGCTTTCATAAAATGTTTGCAGGATGACATTTTTGATAAATTATCATAAAAAATTCAGATATGACTAAAAGCAATAATAGAAAAGCTAGAACAGTCTAATACAGTCAACAGTAAGTTAAGAAAATAACATCACTTTACTGTAATGCAGCCTTTAAAACCAGGAAAAGACAACACTTATGCCATAGCATGGTATTACAATATCCTAAATCTAAGACCATATCTTGTCTATTACTGTATCAAGATATCAATATAATATAGAAACTTTGGCTAGCGCTAGTAAATCTTGTGGTTACATTTGTATCCCCACAGTGCTTATGTAGTTGGTTCAAGTGTGGGGAACCTTTGGTAAACTTGTGACCTAACAATTTTTGCCGCTAGTAAGCTTTCTTAACTGTGTTGATGTCTTTGGTGGATGTCTGAGGCGGTCACACTAGAGACACCACGTTGAAGGAAGCTGTCTGTTTAGCTTTTTCAATGTTAGACTGTTCTTTTGTAGTAGTTAAGGCTGCTACACTACTGGAAGAGTAGGAAACATTTGTGAAAAGAACCGCCAAGTAAACATCCCACAAAGGGATGATGCAGCCCTGACTGCTCCAAATGTCAGTGATACAAAATTTGAACAACAAAATGAAAGACAAGAAGATATAACTTTAAGGACTTCTTGTCCATGTTGGCTTAGTGGTCAAAGCGGCTATATTCAATATTTTTTTATTACTAATGAATGTGAAATGGGTATGAAAAGGGTTTTTGCAGGGATGAGCTCACAGATTACTAACCAACTCTGCAGTTCCCTTTAGCATATTTTCTAGTGTCTCATAGCTCAATGTTTTAGTTTTCTAGCAACACAAATTTACTGTTTTGAATGTTTGCAAGTTTAAGAAATCATAACAACATGCCAATAGCTCGATCCCCATGTTAACTGAGTAAAGTTCATCCATTGATTAAGAGTTTGTAATATTCTCCCAAAAAAAGATAAGGTGAACCTGAGTTGAACTTAAGCTGCTATTGTTTTGTCAAACAATACTACAAGAACTATACTGTAGTGCTAATAAGGCTTACAAAAACAAATTGTTGTGTAATGCATACCACTTATACATGAACAACCTCAAATACATCTTCAAACCCACACAAAATAAGAAAATTAACCATCCATAAGTCATGCTCATCTCCTTTTCATCCAACAACACAGCTCTCTGTTCTAGCATGATTCATTTTTTAATCATAACTTCAGAAAAAGACAAATTTGCAACACATACTGTACACAAGGTTGACTACAGGGGGAGAAAATCCTTTGTTCCTCATGTTTGAATAAACACAAGAAAAAAAGCAGCTACAGCAGCAAACACTTATGTCTAGTAACACAGATGAAGCTTGATCTGATGGGTTTGGTATTCATCACCATTGTTGGAGAGAAAAGAATGAGGGAGAAGATGACTGTAGGAATGCCAATAGGCATGGACCAATCAGCACCCCTTGGTGATGAGGTCACTAAGACGGGTTGAATGGGGTTGGAAATGGCTGGGAAAGGCCACCGAGAAACCATAATACTGGTGTTAAAGGGTAATTATACTAAACACTTACACTGAAACTTCCTCAGCAGGTGAAATTTTTAAGCATGTGTAAAGTTCTGTTACAATGTCAGCGGTGGAAAGATTGCAGTCCATTCCACAAGTTCAAACAAAAGCTACTTCTGCTGTTTATTGGGCAACATATTTCATAGTATTTTTATTATCATCAAAAGTAGAAAAGCGCCTCTCTCCCCTTCTGCTGGCTATTGGCGTAAATTACAATCAGTGGTATCCAAATTTATCTAGAAAGGCAAGCGGCCGCTGTAAGATGTCTACTTTACAGAGGAGGAGAGAGGATAGTGGCTTTTCAGTTACGGACTTTTAATCATTATTTCTGGTCCTTTGTGTTAATACCCCTTCTCACCTGGTTTAGCCCAGATGTGTCTGTCTGCTGGCATACCTTAGAAAGTGCTATGACAGAGGATTAGTTGCTCCATGATGTTCTTTTTGCCAATGTTTCGAACAGTGCCAGCTATGCTTTGGCCCCCTTGTCTCTCATCTTATCAAAACTTGGAGATTAGCTGAAACATATTGCCATTTAGCTTGTATCTTGCACACATTTTCCCCATTATCTAATAGTACAGCACTCTTGATTGGTGGGAGGCCAATAACAGCCCCACAATGGGAACAGAGGGGAGTTCATTGTCTAAAAGACATTTTTAGCAAGGTTGGCTTGTTGCCTTTTTCTGACTAACAAAATGCATTGGGTCTGCCACATTCCTCTTTTTTCTTTTACCTGCAGTTAAGGTCTTCACTCAAGGCATACGATGTCCCCTGGCAGAGGCCTTTGCCCATCCATCCTATTCAGAAGTTATTTACTGTGCAGCCTAAAAACTGTGGTATGGTGTCTAGGCTCTATCAGTTCTTGGTGATATCTGGTCGCGTTGGCCTTCTTATTGAGAGTATCTGAGGGGTCTTGCTCTCAACTGGCATAATGGATGGTCTAATATTCCAGTAGTATCTCACAATCCAGATCCTCAACAATTTCATTTGTACGACATATCACACCCCAGTGAAAATGCATCACATAAAATAATTAAAAGCCCTTTATGCACTTTAAGCCAAATTAAAGCTCAAAGTACATTTTTTAATATGTTCTGGGAGTGCTTTCCTGTTTGTCAGTTCTGGAAAAATATTGCATCCCAAATTTCCACCTTGATTAATATTACTGTGCCTGTTACTGTCAATGTTTTAATTTTGAATGACCTGTCAGCCTTCCAGCTCTCTAAAGCTCAAAAACGTGCTGTGTTTGCTGGATTTACAGCTGCTAAGAGGATGACTGCAACCTGTTGGAATCCACCTCTTGACTTATCTGTTCGTTCATGGATCCTTTCTTTTTTGGATGTCTAGTACATGGAACTTTCGACGGCTCCTCAAGAGGGCCCTCAAGTGGCCATAAAAGAAATTTAGTTATCGCAGGTTTTAAGTTGTGTAATTTATAATGGTGAACTGCTTGTTTAAGATTGTGTGGTCTGTAGTATTAGCAATCAGTAGCAGACATTTCATCATACAGGGAATTATATACACCAGGTAATTAAACCCTCCAAACAGTCTTAATATAATAATATAGAAAAAGTGTAAATTGTAAAAAAAAAAAGAAAATTAACAAAACAAATGTATTTTTAACATTTTACTCTTAGCAAATGCAAACATATGAGAATTGATTGAGTGAGCAAAGAGTGAGGAGATAAAATCATCTATGCGAGATATGAACGTTTCAAATGAGCATGCAGCAAAGCTCAATAATGTGTTGGACAGTGATCAGTGCAGAGGCTTCAACAGTCCAGTTAGAATGGAGAGAGGGAGGCAGGCTGAAGTAGATGAGGATTCCATCTCCACTATATCCCAAAGGATCATCACTACATGCGTGCATATTGTTAGTATTGCAATTAAACTTTAGCACAACCATAGTTCTTAAAGTGATTGTTCTTGTCTTGGAATAATAATTTGTCATAATACGGTAGCACTGAATTCAACTGAAGATGTGTAATTAATTTAGGTAAATTGAAATTAATTATAGAGATGGGATGTTCAATGAGGGTTTACAAAAACTATAGTGAGAAGGAGTAATGCAACTGCTAATTGACAGGGCTCTTAGATTTTGCTCCAGAAGACAATCACAAGAATCTGCATGTATTGGGATCACACTAACTGCGTTTACAACATTATTATTAATATTCAGCTTTTTGCCCTTATTCTGAAAAAGAAAATATACCAACTAAGTTGTTTACATGGCTAAAGAAAGTGAAAATGCCATTAAAATTAGAATGCGATTAATTCAACGTTTACCAGCGGTGGGGGATTTGTTTGACAGTGCGAACACAGCGTCCCTCTTTACTTCCTTCAACCAGCTTCTTGAGAAGGTCAGTGTAGCGATGCGTGTGCACATCCAAAAACCTATTGATATCCAATTATTTGATGATGTTTAAAAGTATCTATGTTCTCCATCTTATCGGGTCTGCAGCCTTGAAAACTGATGGGTGGTTTGTGTACTGCAACCATAGCAACGCAGAGAACTGACCATAAGCCGTAAACAGGAAAGAGACCGTAAACTGGGCGTAAACTTCGGTAAAAACCCCAATTGAGACACATATTCCGAATGCGCTGTATACATGTCGAAATAATATTTCTAAAACCCGAATTACAGCTGAATATCCCACAGGTCCTAATCAGAAAATGCTTTATTAAAAAAAGGCCTTATCTGAAATATCCAGCTGGGATTTGCTGTTTACATACATTTTGAAATTTAGGAATATTGTCATATTCGAAATACTAATACTAGTATTCTACTAGTATTAATACTGGTGTGCATGTAAACATACTCACTGTCACAGGTTCCAAATACGACATATTAAATTACATTTTCCAACCACCTTCACATCAAACCAGTACAAGTAGTTTTATTTCTCATACATGCTTTCACACATGCTCGTTAGATGGGTTTCACAGAAACACACATTTTGGGTATTATTAACATTGTGAAAATAAGCCTTTCAACAAGTTCTGTAGTGAGAAACTGCAAAGATCTTTCATGCTGCAAAGTGTTGATACACTCATTTCCCCGAGGTTTCATGGTGTAATTCACTGATCCTCGTAGGCACTGTACTGCAGACCCAGTGTGGTGCCGAGAGTGTACTGTAGTGTTTGTGGATGACAACAAGCAACATTGCAACCATAGACTGTAAAAATAGTGGATTGAATAAAATCAACATTATTATTAAATTAATAAAAATAACATAAATATAGCGTTCTTTTAATCGTTGTGTTAAAGGCCATTTGTAATCATCAGAAGAAAAATGAAACGGTTTCAGAAACATTAACTACAATTCACAAACTAATTAAAAATCTGCTGTCACAACACAATATAAAACATACGTTTAGATGTTATTGTGGGTAAGAAATAGAAAAACAAATGTATAATAATACTCCTACTATAATAACCCTATATGGAAATGTTCAAAAGTCTCATCTTGGAAATCTTTATTTTCTATGTGAAAGCTTTATCAGGATAATTCTTCATACTGCACTTATCTTAATCAAACTGTATTGACATTATAATGATGACAGGATGATAAAAAGGAGTGGAAAATATGTGAAATATTGCAAGATTAAAGGACAGAAAGATCAAACAGGGGGAGATATAAATAAAAGAAACATGTTTAATCAACATTACATTTTACAGATAGGCTTTTGCAGGAAACATCTTTGAAATATACAAGGAGAGAAAGCCAAGCGTCAGCCGTAATGCAGTAAATCAATGTCACGCAACAGACAATTCAAACGTACACATGGCCTTAACGTAAAGGGATGGGGGGGAGAGAAAGATGAGGGAGAGAAAAGAAGAAGAAAAAAGATGAAGGCACATCAGCAGTATAAATACTCTGATAATTCATCGTAGGGGCAGAAAGCTGTCGAATAGATGTATCCCATACTATTGTTCCCCCATATCTCTCTCCACAGTTGGTATAAAAAATGTGCGTGTGTGTGTGAGTGTGTATCTATGAGAGAAAGAGAGATGATGAAGATGACCCTGGTACTAAATAGTTGCATTGGTGTGTACAGCAGCATAAGACATGTGCACACGCACAACATCTATGCCACTGCGATGCAAAATGTTCCCTTGACACATCTTCACATACACATTGCACAGGGTAATTGCGGCCCCCTGGGGCTGAAACTCTGGGTTTGAGTGCCAAGGGCGCACATTCCTTACAGAGAAGCAGATAAATCAACTGTTAATAAGCCGGCAAGCACGGAGGCTCTATTTACGACCGCTCTCTCCACAAGGCCAGTGCCACCAGCTCAGCTGTGGTCACACACACACTTAATCTTTATCAGACAGAAGACCCCCAAGATACACATGCCCATACAATTGTGTGTCAAGGGAGAAAAAAAAAATACTTCTATAATGTGATATATTCAGCATTTTTCATCAGCAGCTCCTTTTTCATTATTTTTATTATTATTTATTTTTTAATATTAACCCATAATGGAGTAAGGCTCGCAGCTAACACACACACACACACACACACACACACACACACACACACACACACACACACACACACACACACACACACATTTGTTCAGCCTAGGCAGATGTACAATGCTAGCTGGAGCTCAGCGTACTGGAGAACAGTATTGATTCATCAACGGAAAGTCACCTTCCTCTTCACCCCACCCCGGCCGGCGCCTCAGGGACCCCGGTCATTCCACTCAGCCAATTTGTATGGCTGTTGTTATTATTAGTGTTTCTCCAGCACAGCGCTTAGGTCTTGGGGCACGGACACACGGCTTTATGATGCCGTGCCTAATAAACATCATTGGATTTTCCCAGGCTAGTAATTAAGTGTGGGCCTAATTTGTCATAGTTAGTTAGAGCGAGGCGCGATGCCGGGAGAGGGCTGCCAGGGCGGGGTACAGTGGCTTAGAAGGCCAAAAGTTTAACACAGACTGTTCATTTATAGCCAGTGCTGCATAATGACGTTGGTGCTGGCGTGAGGCATGGCAGAAGGCCATTATAGATCAAGGTGGGCCAGAGGTTCTCCTATATAGAATCTAACATGGACAGTTTGGTGCACAGAACAACTTAAGGATTTAACTTTTAAAAACTTTAAGATTTTCTTTTTCCAGGACTTACATTATTACCTCTGACAGTTTGTCAAATTATAATGTCACATGTCATGAGTGTCAAAGGATAGTGGGTGTTTTATGTTGTACTGATTGTGATATTGGGCTACGTATTTTTTTACCTTTATTAGATAGAGACAGTGATGTGAAAGGGGGAGAGAGAGAGAGATGGGGGGGGGATGACACGCAGCAAAGGGCTGCAGGCTGGATTCAAACCCGGGCCGCTGCAGGACTCAGCCAACATGGGGTGAGAGCGCACTTACTCAGTGAGCTATAGGCCGCACCGAGGAGGTGTGTAAATTGACTGTTGTTGACCGCTATATAAAAACTGACCTTTGAACACAAAAAAAGCTTTACATCTACTGAATTTAGTAGTACAGTAATCCCTTTCCGGTCTCAAAGCAACAAGGAACAAAAAGTACTAAATTGCTGAGGCAAATGGCAATTAAGAGACATAGATACATTTATCATTCAGCTCATTCACTTTTTACAGACAAATACAGTAGTAAAAACAGCAATAAGTCTGAAGAGAAAAACAAGCATAAACTCATGACTGGGAAGTTAATCATTTTGGGAGATATTGTGGGTCCAGAAATATAGAAACTATAATGGACACATTTGTTCAGCCAGTGCTCATGAAAGACAAAAAGGCAAGTGATAAATGTTTTGTAGTGCAGGGATTGTCAGATGCTATAACATCAGTTCATACACATTTACTCAACAAAGATTGCCCATGGACATTGTCTTTATGGAGTAACTGAACAAAATGTTGAAATAATAGGTTTTACTAGATTGCCACTAAAGTTACCACTATTAGTCAGAGCTAAGGAGTCTGGCGTGTAAAATAAAGAGATATAGAACTGCAGTTAGGCATGTCAGTGTCAATATGTGATGAACACCATTGCTTTCCCCAGTTTAAAAAAATATTTATCACAAAAATAAAGAATAGACAAGTCAAGCCTTAAAGCATACAGTGCTACTCATGAGTATAGGAACCCCTGCTTAAGTTGACAAAAAAAGAGGAATAAAAAATCATCTTTTGGAAATTGATCTTAAAGCCTAATTGAAAAATTAGGAAAAATCCAACCTTTAAGGACACAAATTGTCCTGGTTAATGAACAATGTATCGTACATAAATAAATATTCTTCCTCAAAGTTCTTCCTTAAAATACAGGGGGCATAAGTATACAGACCCCTATGGTAAATTCCTATAGAAGAAGGCAGATTTTTATTTAGGCCAGTTATTTCATGGATCCAGGATACTATGCATCCTGATGAAGTTCCCTTGGCCTCTGGAAGTAAAATAAGCCCACATCATCACATACCCTAGAGTGGGTTTAAGCTGTATTTATTTTTACTTTAATTGTGTTTCTTTATTCATTAATTTATTTATTAAACAATTCTTCAAAGGAAATATTTCTCAAGAACTTGAATTAGTGATTGGACCACCCACAATGACTTACAATAAAAGAAGTTTCAATGCCACTATGTAATTGATACACTACCAACACTACAATTCTGACAAACACAATATGTGTGGATAAGGTATGCTGTGATGGGTAGCATCCCCAAGCGTTCTGCACCAACATCTTCAGGTTTACCATAAAATCATCATTTTTATTAATCTTTCATTATTACACCCTATTCTGCACACCATTAACTTCAAAACCTCTATGTGCATGGTATAGGGAGCTTTCATGCCAGGTAAGCACATTCTCAAATCAATTTAGATTTTGATGAAGTCTCAGATTATGCACAGTGTTGGCATATTTGTGGGGGTTGCGCCGTTTACTGGGGAAAGTAGAAGACAGATGAAGATGATAAAGATGCTGGCGGTCAAAACCAAAGTAATCAGTGTTGTATGAGAGACTGACATGACACCGGTTACACGCAGGATTGATTGGGTGCTTTCATCCAGTTTTGCTATGATAATCACACTAACACGACCATCACCATTAACCCTGAAGTTATGCATGGTTTATTGTGTTTTCATGCACACTCTCGTATCAACTTTGGTTTTGTGGATGGTGTCATAATATCTTTGCACAATTTTTACGTCTCCCTTCAGGTAAGTGAAACAAATGAAAATGATCTGGACACTTGCAGTCAATGGCAAGTCAATGAGCAGCACTTCCATCGCCCGCTCCTTCCATTACATTCCATATCATCATTCAGATCCTAGATTGTTAGTTTTACCCACCAGCTTTTCATCTACAAAAGACCGTCTGATTAAAGGCTCTCAAGTTGCTGCAACTGAGAAGTCGATCTATCACTGATTGCTTTCAGCAACATTCACAATTACCCAGCTGCATCCTGTGATTAAAGCAACTCTCCTGTTTCTGGGCCATTTCTCCTCTTCTTCCTTCTTTGCCTCTTTCTGCAGTCTTCCACCTGTCCACCAACTCTCACCTTTTATTTCCAAGATTGGACACACACACACGGACACACACACACTCACACACACACACACACACACACACACACACACACACACACACACACACACACACACACACACACACACACAGTATTTTGGTTCATGTGGAAACCTATCTTTACATAGGTTTAGATTTTTCACAACATAACCAATGCTGATTCATGTAATGTTGTTTTTCAAAACAGAAAAAAGAATGTTTCTCGATATTTTAATACAGTGCATTATGTTTGGTATAATAATAAACAACATTTTCACGGCCGGAATTGGACCCAAAAAAGAGCCAGGAGTTATACTATATATTCAGTATATACACGTGTATCTTCTAGGGGTGACGCCGAATAGTCAACTATTTGATGAGTCGATCTAAGGAGCCTGAATTGACAAGATCATAGTCTTATTGTAGCAGTGTCTGAAAATCTGGTTATGAAAAAAAAGGTATATCCATTCAGGCTATATGGGGGTGCTGAATGTCGGATTTCACATAAAAAGCTTTCTTTTCCTCAAAAAAATCATGATATGCCTACTTTGATGAAAAAAACATCATCCTATTAATAGTGTTAATAGCAATTATTGACTTAAGGGTACTCATGTGGACAAAAATCCTGAGTAGTCAGGCACTGAGCATTTCTAAACAACTTAACTAAAATGTATCTCTCTACAGTGAAATGTAATGCATGTCAGTAAACAATATTATCATGCTTGTAACAAATTCCATCATTGTGGCTGTGCTGTCTCAAATTCCATCATGGTGCATTTGTTATTATTTATTATAGTGAACGCAAACCCCTGCAAAATCTGCAATACCCTGAGACCCCATTACAAAATGAGCATGTTCAAAGTTGTTAGCTAAGTTAGCACAGCTGGAGTCTACCTACTGTTTCAGGGATAGGTATATTTCAAACATGTTATATTTCAGCTCAATGTGTATATTAGCAGTAAACTAAACACATTTCAAGATTTAGTTTTCACAAGTGCACAGATGTCTCTGTGTCTGCATTTCTTCCCCCACAGTCTTTATCCTCTGCCCACATTTCTTGTCAGCTAATTTACACTTTTCATTCTGCCACCTCCTTCTTTGCTTTTCCGATCGTCTCCTCTCTCAATCATTCTCACATACTCAAGCTTCTCATTTTCTATCTTCTTTCACCCTCTTCCTTGTCTCTGTCGCTTCATCCGTCTATGTCCCGCTCTTCTTCTGCTCTCATAATTTCTCTCCCCCTCTCTCTCTCTCTCTCTCTCTCTCATTTTACTCCTCCGTTCACTTAACCTTCCACATCCTCATCCAGCTGTCTCTTGTCCTCCAATTGCCTCTGGCTCTTTTCTCTTCCTCCTGACCCAGTCACCTACTTTGGGAAGGCACCCAGGGTTTCCTTAAGCAAGGCAGAACTTCACCTCTTATTTGATGATTGGGAGGATACTTTTTGGCCTACTAAAGAGTAAACAGATTGTGGGACGACCATATATATGTATATATAGTGCTGTCAAACGATTCAAATATTTAATCGCAATTAATCGCAATAGTATCATAGTTAACTTGTAATTGATCTCACATTTTTTTACATTCTAAATGTCCCTTGATTTCTTTTTGTCCCATTATATGTTCTCATTTTATTGCTCTACTGTTGTTCAATTTAACACGTAACATTCTCACTTGGAGCAAATAATCTCTCACACAATGTAACACTGTCCATCAATAAAAGGCTGAAGAAATACTCTCACGAGGAGGGGGGACAATTCCCACCACATCCGTTCACAACGGCAAAACACACAGACCACTTTGGTCTTGTCGATGGAACCATTTGGCAAATTTTAAAAAGTAAACTTTCCGTTCTGAATCTTATTGGCATCTATTTCGTCATCTTGCGCTCGCCATCCACACAGAACGTAACGTTACTACTCCTTGGCCGGCTCGCAAGCCCAAACAAGTATGTGCGGCGTGCCTGTTGTTTTGTTTCCGGTCTAGCTAGATCAGGTGTGGTGTTGTAGTTTTTCTAAAGTTACTTGTTGTTGCAACAGCATGTTAAAACAAAGTTTGCTGGGCCCAAAAAAAGAATGTTAATCTCACAAAAACACAATTGACGCCGTTAAAATGGTATATCATATATAGGTATTATATTGATGATCTCATTTTAATTGTATTCTGTATATTCTATATTTATTTTCTTAACTGTTGCAGTAATTTGCTTTTTTTGCTTAAATGTTTATTTGAATGCACCAAAAACCAAGGCAGATTACTTGTGTGTAAAAACCTACTTGGTATTAAATCGGGATAGGATGCATGTAGACAGAAACAATCTATTGAAACAATTTGGTAGTTACATAAATTAATTTTTTTTAGTCTCTTGAATGAAATCATTTTGGAGAGTGCCGAGGTTAAGTTCACAGGAGGTTGCATGCCGTCCTGTTTTTGCCTTTAGAGTTTCTATTGGTAGAAATAAACATTGTTGGCATTGTGGTGGATGTGAACCACCAAGTATTCAGATCCTTCACTTAAGTAAAAGTACTAACACCACACTGTCAAAAATACTCCTTTACAAGTTAAAGTCCCGCGTTAAAAATGTTTTTTAAGTACAAGAATGTAAAAGTATCAGGAAAATGTACTCACAGTATTCCAAGAACTGAATGCAGAAAAATCCTCACATATTAGAAACTGGAAACGATCAAAACAGTTCTGTCAGTCAACTTAGTGTTTAATTGCCTAATCATCCAACTGGACTTGACTATATATTGTTGGGTAATTTAATTTATATTAAAACATCATGTTTTATAAAGTAAATGTGTTTTGTGTGCAAAAATCTTAATTTATGAAGTAAATAGTAACTAAACCAGTCAGATTTATGTATGTGAGTAATAATTAATTTCGCTCTGGAATGGAGTGGGGTGAAAATAGTATGGGCATGAAAAGAAAAGACCCAAGTTAAGTACAAATACCTCAAATTTGTACTTAAGTATAGTTAAGTAAATTTACTTAGTCACATTCCTCCATGGCCTAGAGCTGTAAACATGTAAGTCTGCCAGATCCTGGCAGTGCCACATTATTGGCGCCGACTTCAAGACCTGCAAATGCACACATAATTTCCCCTGACTCTTTTTCTCTTTCTACAAATATGAGAGGATTTAATCCAGGCCAAGACACTCCCCTGGCAATCCAAATGCTTTATAGTTCTCCGCACAGAGTACATGTGTGTATATGTTATAAAAGATGGATGCTTGGTCATACATCAAATGTGTTTCAATGTATAAATCACACAATATCGAAAAGGTTACACCTGACAGGAAATTATCACAGTCCTTAACTTCTATACGCCACATACGGTACTGGTGTTTGTGTGTGTGTGTTTGAACAGCAGCCTATCATAGGCTAACTTCACTGACACAAAACATTTGCCAAACGGGCCATCTATATTTTAACAACTAAGTCTAATTTATCTATGGACGGTGTACATAAGCACAAAATATTTCACATGGTTGTCTCATTTCTGCTTACGGCAACACTATGCTAATAATGTTAGAATTTACTATTGCTTGGGTTTACGTAATATGTTGACCTTATTCACACTTTAAACCTTTTTAAAACCACTGCAGGTAACATGCTCTCTGCATGTTACTGTTGTGTGCACTCCTTGTTTTGTATTATATTAAAAAGAAAATCACTGCAGAGAATAATAAATATCCAGGTTACACAAATGTAACACTGGGTTCAACATCACTGTGCATTTCTTGAGTCTTGTTATTACTGCTACATTACCCCTACACTTCAATACTATTCATCCCATCCTTTGCACTATGCTGCACATTTAAATAATTTTATTGAACTCTTCATACTCTGTATATATTGTGTATATATTAGTGTGTATATTTTGTTTTGGTTGTTTTGTATGTGTAAGCACAGTGTGAGCAACGATGCTCCAAAAAAAAAAATCCTCGTTTGTGTCCTCATACCTGGCAATTAAAGCTGATTCTGAACTGCATGGAAACCTGTTTTATAGCGTAAGCAGTTTAGGTGAAAGACAGTGGCCTGTATTAGCCGTGTAATGACAGGAAGTGTGTATTGCTGCGAACACCTGCGCGCGCACACACACACACACACACACACATACACACACACAAACACACATACTTCTGGTTCATTTCCAAACAAGTGATGGGATACAGGAATACAAACCCACTGCAGTGATGATTCCAGCTCTTCTAAAGTAAGAGAAGTCAGACACAGTCTTGTGACTTGAGGATTGGTGAAACATTGTTGCGCTGAACATGAGGCCAAGGTATTTTTGGAAATCAATGACTTTTGCATTTGCATTTATTTCAAAAAGCAACCACTCTAAATGTTTTGGATTTGTTGTTTGCAGGATAAACTCCTTTAGAGATGGAGGATTTGATATTAAAGAAGCTTGTACATACATTACATTTCACATAAAGGACATGAGCTTAAGTTCAAATTGATGAGGCAGTTTGTAAAACCTACTGGTGTTATCTGGGAATAATTATGTAAAGCTTTTTTGAAAAAAAAGCCACGATACTATAACTGACAGTATAAATTGGTACCATGTTGGATATTTGTGTTCATGAATCATACTCCTCCATTCCCAACATAGACAGGTCTCACATGTTAAGATGTAAACTTCAGTTACATCTTAACTCGAACAACATCTTTGAAAAATTCCAGTCTGTTTTTAGATCTTGTCACAGTACAGAAACTGCTCACTTAAAAGATTTTAATGATCTTTTTTTTAATTTCTGATTCTGGTAGCTCTGCTGTTTTAGTGCTTTTAGATTTGACTGCAGCGTTCGATACGGTTGATC
>NC_048417.1:19259223-19315148 GCF_013103735.1 Etheostoma cragini | reverse complement strand
TAAGATCTTATTGTTTGTTTTTAAATCTCTTAATGGGCTGGCACCATCATATTTATCTGATATGCTGGTTTTGCACGCCCCAGCGTACTCAGAGCACTCAGGTCCGCTGACCAGTTGCTTTTAGACTGTCCCAGAACCAGACTGAAAACCAGAGGGGACAGAGCTTTCTCGGTGGCAGGTCCTAAGCTCTGGAACTCTCTCCCTCTGAACATTAGAGCAGCTTCCTCTATTGAGAGTTTTAAATCACTTTTAAAAACCCATCTTTTTGCACTGGCTTTTAACACAAGCTGAGCTGTGACATTTTGTTGTTGTATTGACTTGAGCAAAGCTTTTTTAGTTGTTGTATTTTTGTTGTTTTTGGTATATTCAGTTTTAGATGTTTTTTTCCGGACATTTGTTATGCCCTTTTATTATGTTGTTATCTATAATTGTACAGCACTTTGGGGCGGTAGCGACTGTTTGTAAATGTGCTATATAAATAAACCTTGACCTTGACCTTGACCTTGTTAGTATCCATCTCAGTAACAAATCCTTTATCAGCTCCAAGTTGAGGTGTGAAAAAAGGGAAGTTACACTTAATGATGCACAAAATACTTAGAAATCTTAAGGTTGGTTCGATGTCCTTGGTCGGACTTGACACACTAACAAGTAGCAACATTAACTATCATTATCCAATAATACAATGCATTTTCTTTTTATAATAAAAGACTCATAGATTTGTTTCTGCATAATGAAAACTTTTAGAACAAAAATAGTTTGTACTTTTACTTACTTTTACTAGTAACAATTTGAATGCAGAACTTTGAATAGTTTTAAACTATGGTATTTTTAATATAAAATTTAATGTAACATGTTGTATTTATTGTAATAATTCCCAAAATGACCACAATGCATCATAAGATATTAAGGAAACATGCTAAGCTGAAACATTATCTTTTCTGACAACAATGCTAATGGCAACATTTTCTCCTTTTGCAATTTCCGTTCTGTGACGGTGTTTCTGTTTGTGTTTTGGCCTGTGTGTTGTTAACAACGTTAGTACAGCCATGAAATCAGCAAATAAACAAACAGGATCAACGGAGATAAATTCTACCAGACCTAAAGATAACAGCATGTTCTAACAGTTACATGACCAGAGACGTAACAAACCCTTGGTAAATATATGGAGATGTATTTGAAAGATGGTGACAGCTTAGTGCCCAAGAAGACGCGGAGTTGGCTACTTTCCTCCTCAACAGGTAAGCATTAGCTTCAAGCTAATCTGACACTGCTACAAGAGATGGGCATTTTATGTCATTTCAACATTTGTCTACTCATGTTGGATTATATAGCTAGTAACTGAGTTGGTTACTTGCAAAAACAATTGAGACACAGCTAGTAAAGTGATTGCGACCGGTTAACTCTGCCATGCTAACCCTGCTAACTGCTAATATAAGCCGAGGGCCAGGCAAGCGGGCTATTTACAACGTGTAGCCTGTTAAGCGAACGTAGCTGACAACAGTGAGACATTTTAAGCCAAGAGAGGGGAGGCTGTAAGCCGGAAAGAGAGAATCTTGAATTTGCAGTGTGTTTAGCAATTGTTGCCGTAATTCTAAGCCAACAAAGTGTGTTCTGTCGGGTGGGTGGGTTTTGGCAAGGTAATGTAATTCTAAGATGAACAAGTGTGCCTGTCAGCTGGGTACAGAGGTCCGCATTAGCATGGGCCTTTATGACTGTCAACATAGCCAGCATCTAACGTTAGCTTCTCTGCTGTGCTGTGAGACAAGCGTCTAGCAGCATTGTTGTGGATGTTGTCTTAGCATGACAACCCCCATGAAGGGGGAGACGACTCTCTCCATTATTTTAAATTTGTACTGCAGTAACTATTCTAAACACTAGCTGTCAGTGTTACATATTGCACCTTTATAGGAATACTTCAACCAGCAAAATATTCTTTTGGGAAGCAAAATATTCCTTTGAGAAAAAGATGGGAAATAACCACCAGCCCCCTGATATAAAAGGCAGAGACTACACTAAATATTAACAATCAATTTGAAATACAAACCAGGATCATTAGCACACTGTACAATTAAATTTAATATACAACCAGCTATGTAATAAATTATTAACCTCCATCAAATCCTCTCTCACTCTTGTTTGTGTGGGGATAGTGTTAAAATACTTCACCAGGTTGCTTATCACTGGTTGATGGCCATGGCTCTGGCTTTCCCTTGAGCATTTTAAACAGCTGCAGCTGGGTATATTAATGATGAAATGGGTCTTGTGTACAGCTCAGGGACCAGCCTAGGCTATGTGCTAAACTGGGCATCCTAATGAAATAAAAAGGCTTCGTGTTACATTGAGTTACCTGTAAGGGCCAGAACTGTCCCCTGTGACATAGAATAATGCATTTAATGTGTTTTGGCTGTTTGAGAAAATGTATTGCTCCCAGACTCCCACAGCAACACAAGAGGTATGGAGAGAAAGAAGGGAGTAAAGAAAAATGAAAAAAGAAACATGTTTGGAAACAGAAAACAGGAGAGAGAGAAGGAGGAGGACAAACAACCGATTGAAAAGGGGAAGAAAGAACAGTCCAGGGAGGACAAGGGGGAGACGAGGGAGAAAACAGAAAGCACAGTGTTTGCAAATAACAAATTAAAAGCATAAGCGTTCCTATACAGACCGCTGTCCCGGAGGAAATATGGGCCTTTCAGCATCAAAACCTTATTGTAGCAAGTGGGTAGGTACAACCTGTCCTCCTGTCATCATTCACAGTAGCAGTTAAGGATGCAAAACTATAAATATTAGAGGAACATTAACTGTATTGCCAATCTGGGGCACCTGGATAGCTCATCTGGTTGAGTGTGCACCCCATGTTGGATTCTTACCTGTGGCCCTTTGCTGCATTTCATTCCACCTCTTTTCCCAACTTTTCTGTCTTAAGCTGTCCTGTCAATAAATGCCGAAAAAGGCAGAAAAAACTATCTTAAAAAAAAACAAATAACTGTGGTGTCATTCTGATTCCAAGCCTGACCTTCTTTACCATCTGCATCAAATGTATACAACAGCAATACATATTGTGTTAAGAAATTTAAAAAAAGTTCTGCTCCACAATCCTATAAATAATCGGTATTTAAAAAATTATGTTTCCTGAATATGAAACCAAAACATAAAGTGAAAGACTGTATTATAGTTGTCATGAATTTTAGAGAATAGAGAACTCCTGTCTTGGAAAAAGGGTAAGGATGAAGTCTCAAAAATTCCACAGGAGTCAGACTCATAACCAATGAGTTATGGTTATTTAAATGTATCAAGTCCCAAGTAGATGTGAGTGCACCTGTCCTCCAAACTTGATTGCAATTTAATCACATACTCAAGAGTTATTGTGTACCAACAGTAGATGATTGTAGCAAACAATTAGAGGAAAAAGGCATGTAATTTAAGAAGAATAATGAAAAACCTTTTCAAGCTCATTCAAAAAATGTTATGCAACTTGGTAAGGTTTGGATGAAATTTGCAGTGGTCTTTGGAAATCTGTGGAAATGAAAGGGTGCCCTGTTGAATCGTCTTGTAAACAAACAAAAGTTGAAGTTTGCATTCAGGATTTCTCAGCAAAACGCATTTTATGGTGTGCATTTTATGGTATGTGTTGTGGTGTTTGAGTTCAAACTACCTCTAACAGGTTGAATGCATCTGCAGTAAAAGTGACACAACACACATCAAGTTAAAGTCAAAACACTCACCACCCTGATCAGTTCTGACGGTGATGATGGCTACCTGGCGAGGAGAGGAGCTTATGTCTGACACACCATTGATGGACTCGATCTCAAAGGTGTAGTTGGCGTGGGTTGAGAAGTCCATGATCGTGACTGTGGCGTCAGTCAGGCCCAATGGTCGTGGTAGGAAACGAAGTTCCTCCTCACACAACTGGCACTGGTCGGGGTTGGGGCCACAACGTTTGCACTGGACATTGTAGGTGAGATCCCGGCGGCCCCCGGTGTCGGTGGGATGTGACCACTCCAGCATCAGACAGGTGTCGTTCAGATTAAACATCAAGTTGCGGGGAGGAGAAGGAGGGCCTGTCAGTAGTAGAAGAAAATATAATTAATGGATAATTAAATCAATCAGTTAAAGGGTGCTTTTGATTAATTTAGCTGATGTTAACAATAATAATAATAATAATAATAATAATAATAATAATAATAATAATAATAATAATAATAATAATAAACAAGTTACTCAATTATCTGTACAATTGCACAACCTAAGGGGTGTCCAGAACTGATAGTTTCCCTCGACCACCAGCTGAATTTTCTTAAAAAAGCAAATATATAATCTACTGTTGAACTGGATTTTAAGACACGCGTCTAACTTCACGAACACGCCAGAAAACAGGTTCGTAAACACTAATTATCAGCATGGAGGCCAGTGAAAATGTTGCGGTGGATAGTTCTTTTTCATCTTTTACTTATTCAGTCTCTATTGATTCACTGCCTCTTAATTGGGAATGAGGTTCATGCGCTGCTCACACGGAGACAAGAAAAAAAACTCAAAAAATCACTCCGGAAAACGTGCTTAAATTATCCTGGTGTCATGCATCCCTGTCGATCGGAGCTAGCGCGGATAAACCTGCGAGTCATTTGTCCAAGGGCTGAAGGCCGATCTTAACCTTTTCCACTAAAGGAGAAAGCCACATGTTATGCCAGTGGAAAAGTAGCATCAGAGCATCCAAGCCGCCAATATTACTACGCAAGAGACATTAAAATACAACATAAACTGAGAAATGCACTGGACCCAAAATTGACCCCTGAGGTCTAAGACTCAATTCTAAAGGCTTTATATAAAAGATAGCATAAGATAGTCTGTTAATCTATCTCTATATGAATCATCCTAAAAGAAACAGCGGCCGTCCACACAGGTACTGTACATTGCAGCATTCAATTGATAAATATCACATTTTTTCTGCCGTACCACAACACTCTTCATGTAAATTCCTCTACTGTGCAGTAAACATTCTACGTTATTTTACCTTAATTGCATTTTGCTTTGTTGAGGTATTTTTGTGCTCTCTGGATGTATGTTTCTGTGTGTCAGGGTAAGTATTGTGCTATAGCAGGCACCCAGCCAGCTGTCAGGGTGGAGTTAAAAGGCCTGAGGGATTTGAACACTCCTGTCCTGGGATGTTTCCCTCTACTTTACCATCCATCCATCCTTCTCCCTCCCTACCTTTGCTAAAAATCTCCGCAGACAGCAAAGCTCCACCTACCCGTCCTCCACTTATGTCAGCGAATGTCCATTCTCTTTCTTTATCTCTTTCTGCGTCTATTGGCCATTATCTCACCTCCTCTATTCTCTCCATCAAGGAGAAGTCACCCACCTCCCCTCCTGCACAGCAACCCCCTGCCATCAATCAACTCCTATTCTCCTCTAGGGGTAGATTGGTATCAGCACCCTCCTTCCTTTCTCTTTTCACTGTCTACTCTATCCAGCCTTTACACTTTCTCTCCACCTTTAGCCTTTACACTTTCTCTCCACCTTTATCTCTCCCCCGGTGACATCCTCTCTTTCTTGTTCTACCTTTGTCTTCCTCTCGGGTCCTCAGTCTTTAATCTTCATTTCTTTCTTTTTTTATACTTAGACATCAAGCAAATAGATTAGGCTCTGGCCTACAAGCTTCTGATTAAAATGTGAGAAAACACAGAACTCACAGCTTGTTAGAATCGATGTGGTAGTTTTTTTAACTCTCAAATTTCTGGGTTGTTACGCCCCAACATGCCTTTTATACCTAATGTTTACACTGGACTGTACTTAGGATGCGCTTTTGTCTGGTACACTTACTTCACCAACTAACAATGTAGTATGGGTTAGTATGGTGTCCGTTTATATGTATTTCACTTGAACTTAATCCAATGCTCACACCAAGATAAATTAATGACCCATATTCAGAGCAGAGTTGTTGTGTTGTGCTGGTTGTATATGTTATATTTGACGTACATTTTTTTAAATTTGAAGGTTTCAGCCTGGTCGTTGGTCTAATTTCTTCATACTTCAGAGGTAAAAAAAAGTAATAAAAAGTGAATTAAATATAATTTAGCTGTTTTTGTGGTAGAACATCTTGACCTGTTTCATCAGTATATTTTAGCTATATACAGTACTGTTGGATATCAACTATATAATAACTATCCAACAGTAAGAGACTGTTGTTGTTGCTGTTACTCTGGAAAGCCTGCAGGTATGCATGGATGGATTTTTATGAGCAGAAGGAATATGTTGTATAATGTGAGTCTAAATTTAGAGACGAAAAGATTGTTTTAAGGCTTCAAGCCTTTCAGAAGATTTCCTCTGCAAATAGTGTATTAAAGGGAACTGTAAACTCACAGTTTTGGCACAATGGCTTGGGTTTGTGTTGCCGTAAAAGAAAAATACACTTTTCCACCCTGTAGAGCTCTTGGACGTGGCCCCCGTCTATCTCAATGACAGCTAAATGGCTTTTTAATTAAAGGAGAATTAGTCCGGTTAAACTGTAATTTAATGCAAATATGAAGTCATAATGACAGTCGGTGAATCATCAATGAAGACGAGGCAGCTGAACAAAAGCCATGTAATTCATCCAGAGACTCTCTAATGCACAGTTTCACAGCAGATAAGTCCTGCAGACGAGACTGGATTTACGACCACAGCTAATTCTGAGAGACCACTGGAGTAATCCACCAGCTCTAGAGACAAAGCAATAACTTGCCCAGACTGTCAGGCATACACAAGTATAGAGATATTTACCGTGAATTTACAATTACAGATGGAGTAGTGATGGCAATGAGGCTCAAAGCTCTCCCATGACTCTGATCACATCAAAAAGGATGACTAAAAGCCTTGAACATCCATGTGGTTATGTGTCTAATGAACGAGTAATTACTAATTATCAAGCCCTGTGTGCTGATTTACTCACGTGTACAAGCCATTGTTGGAGGATCGCTCTCAGCCCTGAAGAAGCCCGTCTCACAGCGACAGATAGCGGCTCCGTCTCCATAGCTGAAACTATGTGGAGGGCACTTTGAACACCTGGTGTTTCCAGCATATGCCTTGAAGAAGCCTGGGTGACACGCTGGGGGTGACAGGAAGACAATATGACAGGATATGAAAGCCAAGCCAGGCAATGTTGTGGGCACACACAGGAATATCACATTTAAACATCTCATGTCCTTATAATGTTTCCCAACGTACGAGGACAACATGTGTTGTTTGCTGACAAGAAACCAGCTATGACATCATATCTAAAATATTATATCATATTAAACTCATACCTATAATATCAATAATCAAGAAGCATTGGAGTGGCTTGGTGTCTGTCAATCATCATCATTTCTATGCTAACTGTGTCTGACATTCATCACACATTCCTATTTCACAACACTGAAGACTTGTAACAGATGAATTGAAATCAGGTTTTATTTTCAAATATGGAAATTGATGCAGCAAGGTTCACTTAAATATATTGAGACATCTGCATTGGTTTTTGGAACTTATACTCAAACACTTTTATTTTTAAATGACATTTATCTTTTTTTTGTTTAGAATTAATTCACCTTTCTCAACTTGTATCAAAAGCACTTGCGTTGCAGAATCCCACACATATTTACCTTCTCTCTTCCTGGATAAGAACAAAGGTTAACCCTGATGAAAGTAATGGACACAGCTTTAATGCCTTATTTGAATATACTGCTGGTGTTTCACTCTTGATAAATAATTTGAGCAGAATGATTATATGTGATGATAGAAAGGCTTTTTAACAGAATCAGGTGTTATACCTCGATGAGGAGGTTTTTACACCTAGTTGGTTTGCTCTAACTTTTTAGTGTCCTACCTTTCACCTTAATCAGAAAAACATCATGGGGTGAGAGAACTATGAACAAATTAAAACAGAATTTTATTTACTTAAACCATCAACTATCAAAAACATATTGTACATATCCATTCATCATAAAGTAAAATTAAATGAAAATGATCAAATGAATGATAGCTTAGCTGGCTTCCAACGTCACTGGAACAGAACTTAGCCATTGCCAATGGTATTAGGAACAACTATGGGCTTTTCCTGCTATGACATATCCAAAATATCTGCTGTGATTGTGAAAAAGGCATATTACTAAAAAAACATGAAGGTGTTAAAGTATGATTTAAAAACATGATCTGATCTGAGCTGTGACACTGAATGAAGCGGTCTGCACATGGCTACGCAGACTTAGAGGTGTATTACTACAGGTGTCTCAAAAATCTGCATACAATAATAAAAACACATACAAAAGGGACCGATGACAGTATATCAGTACAAATGTTTCAGCATATTCAAGTGGTCTGATAGAAAACTAGACTTCTGCATCTTTGCTCTGTTTTCAGGCTTTCGGAAATCCAGCCTGTGATGGAAGACTTTGACCAATCACAGGAACCATCACACGCGGGACAGGCCGACAACAACAGGACGGTTGTGGTTAGTAAGGGAATAACGCGGAAGGAACTGCAACACGCAGGACACGAACCCCAGTCTCCAGGGTGAAAGTCCTGTGTTATTTGACCCATGCACCACCCCGACCAACTTCCCTGCGCGGATTTCGGCTTTTCAATACTACTCACTTGTTCTGGGATCATGAAATAGGCTTCCCATTGAAATATAATAGTTTAAAAATTCATAATCAATACATGAAAATACCGACATTAACGTGACCTGTAAACAAATCAATGGAAGAAATCATGGCACGGCATGAGCAAGTAACCATGTTTAAATTAAAACTTAATTTACACTTTAGTTTTTCAGAGTTTGTAGAGCGACATGTAGTCTGATTGGTGGAGGCTAGCATTGAATGTAGCTTAGCTTAATCTGAAATTGTTTAGGGAGACAATTTCCATTCTTCAAGGATTACATTCTGACAAATAAGAAAAACCCAGGTGTCAATCCATCCATCCATCAATCCATCTTCGACCGCTTATCCGGTATCAGGTTTCAATGATCAGGTGTACAGTATGCAATGAAATTAATGAATGACTAAATTATATTCAGAGTTGCAGGGACCTGATATTCTGCATGCTGGCTCAGTGATGAATAGAGCTGATGTTACTGTTATTTGGTAATAAAAATTAGGGGTGATCCGAGTATCCGGCTGAAACGAGTATCCGGTACGGATAAAGCACTTTTGCCGAGTACAGGTATTTTACGAGTAATATGAGTCAATATCCGTGCTCTGATTGAATACAACTCCTCAACTGGCCGCGCAGCGTTCTGTGATAATCACAACGCCCCCCCCGCCTACAAACACGCTCGGATCAATCTCACACACACACACACACACACACACAACATGGAGAAATGCGCTCCCTCTCTCTCTCTCTCTCTCTCTCTCTCTCTCTCTCTCACGCTGTCGCTCCCGCTCTGTCAGGCAGGCAGTCAATCGGGTCTGCGGATCTGTTCCGTTAACGTTCAGGGTTTCTTCAGCTTCAGGTTTGTTTTTAACTTTGGTTTACATAGTTACATAGTAAGCAGTAGATTTCTGTGGTTACCATGACAACACCATTGATCTGAAGCTTGATGCTGTCATGTAAATAGTTTTCAAATCAGCAATAACTATAACAATTTTTGATCAACTCATATCAATTGCATGCTTAAATAACCCGCACAGGTTAAAGCCCCGCACATTTCAAGAGAGCCCGACCAACTTCCGGTTTAAATTTGACCACTTCCGGTTTAGGCCCCGCCCAGTCCGAGTACGGATCCGGATACAGATAATTCATGTGGTAAACAGATACAGATACAGATACAGATAATGCTGTACTCGCTCATCCCTAATAAAAATATCATAAAATGCAGTCTCAGCACTGAGCAGACAAATCATATGAATACATAAAATCCAACGTTTTACGTTCTGTTTTACGTAAAACAGAGTATTCTCTTACTTTGCTCCATGGTTTTGGAATAACTTGCTCCATCTAAATGATCTATTCCCATTAAACGATTTTAAGGCCATGTTAAAATGCCATGTAATTTAAAAATGCAACTGCCACATGTGACCTGTTCCTTCCCTCTATGTGTGATTTTGTCCAAGCTGTATTTCTGTTGAAATTGTAACTGGTGTGCCTTCTTGGCCGGGTCTCCCTCGGAAAAAGAGATTTCAATCTCAAGGGACTTCCTGGTTAAATAAAAAAACACAGTATTGAAAGATAGAATAAACATTATTTCTACCAATTCATTTTAGCCCCTAGGAACAACAGAGTCACTTCCATAACGTTTTCATTTACTTTTTAGAGAGATTATGTCTAAAGCTGTAACTCCCTGTACTCCTTCCTAACAGAGAGAATGGTTTAAACACCCTGGTATGGTACATGGAAAATGTTGCCAAAATGTCTGTTTTTGTTCTAATCCAGCACTAGCTGCTAGATTTATTCCAGAAGCCCTGTGTATGAAAGTGTGTAATAATGAGGCCCTCTCTTGGCAAAACATCTGTACAAACACATATTGCTATCAAACCCAAGTTTTGTATTAAAATTCACATTATAAATAGAGAAAATTGACCAAGACTACATGCATTGTGAGTTTTGAAAACCATATGAAAATACGGCTTGTATAGAAAAAGCAATCTAAAAGAGCATTGAAACTCCTTTTCTAAACACTTAACAAGTAATTTAAAGCAAGTGACTGCTACAGTGTGAAACTAAAATTAATAAAAGACCTTCGCTTAATAAAAAGCTAAGAAAATCAACTAAAAGCTTACAAAAGTCATTAGGAGCATATTGCAACAGCTTTTGATAGCATTTTCTCAACCTCCAAAGCACTTCCATGTCACACAGACATGTAAAAGTCTCCTGTCCGGTGACATTTCCATTGCTGCTGGTTGTCACCAAGCACATCGATTTAACAAGGTAACACAAGCTGAGCCATTTGAAGGGATTCACCTTGAAGCACCGAGTGCCTTTGTGTGTCTCCATTGCTTGCTGTGATAAATGGAGCTGTAGGGAGGACAAGGAATCGCTTGAAACCATTACTGATCAAATAGGGACAATTAGGACGCGCATGCACACACACACACACACACACACACACACACACACACACACACACACACACACACACCCTCTTTTTCAAAAGAAAATCTGAGTGTCCTGCGAGAGTAAGATATATTGAAATTACATTTCAAAATATTGAAATTTGCTATCAAAATCTTGCCATACACAAGTACATGCAGCACATACACCCACATCCTGTCCATCAGTATGTTAAGTGGCATCTACTATAGCATGCCAAGGCTGCCTCTGTCATTAACCTATGATACTGGTGTGTCCTTGAGTCAAAAATCGTCAGTCAACTCCCCCACCCCACTAGACTCCGTTTTAGACTGTCAACCTAATGATGCTTCTGACCGACCTTCGCTGAACTGAGGGCAGGTTCCTTTTCAAACCTCGCAGAGTCCCTCTGCAGTCCGTCTGGCCAGGCTCGGAACTAGAGCTTGTCAAATGGGAATGAAGCCTGAAGATTTTGATTGTTGAGCGGTTATATGGACTGTATGAGTAATATTGCAATTACTACAGTAAACATCCATCCAGACGAATGAAAACAACTTGGTATTGGAAAGAGTTTGCACACTGAGCAGCGGGTGGTGGGGTGACTAGTGAGTATGACAGCCAAAACAAAAGCACAGTGGAAGGAGGCAGAAGGGCAAGGCTGAATGTGTGTGTCAGGTGTGTGTGTGTTACTGAAATCATTCCATTTTGTAACAATTGTATCAGGGTCATAGACATTTCAAAACACATCTAAAAAATGTTAAAGTGCTCATTTCATGCTCATTTTCAGGTTCATAATTATATTTAGAGGTTGTACCAGAACAGGTTTATGTGGTTTAATTTTCAGAAAACACCAGCTTTTTGCCGTACTTTCCATTGTAGCAGCTCATCTTTTCAACCCTGTGTGTTGAGCTTTGTTGAGTTTTAGCTATAGAGTGAGGCATCTAACCTCTGTACCATCATTGTTAAGAGTCGCACACGTGCAGTAAGTAGTGTTAGCTTGTCCATTGCAGAGTATAAGCGAGTGTCACGCGAGTAGCCGGTGAGCATTATAACATGTGTCACAAAGTGACGCACGTTCGTCACGGAAGTAAAGGCTGGACTACAACAGAGCTGTTCGGAGCAGTTTGTGAATAGTGTTATCTCTGAAAAAGGGTAAGCCCCTTTGGGTTGGACTTTGGGATTTTTCACTTTTTAAACCTATAACATGCACAAAAACAGACAACACAATAAATCAATGGGGAAAAGCCAAAGAGCATAATATGTGCAAATGAGGAATTTTCTCTGAAGCCTATATCTTAACTGAATGTGCTTGCATGAAACATGCACAAGGCAATGAATACAGTTATTATGAACCTTCATAATGCACTTAGATGTTTTATAAGAACAGCTGTATAAATAAGCATGGATTATATGATATATAATATTGTGGTTTATTTGGTTTTATTTGCATATTTTAATGATTATACATACAAATTTAAACCATTGTTGCTCATATTTACTCACTCATTTACTTATTTAGAAAATTATAGTGTTATGAACATATTGGTGCCTCGTTTAACAATAATAAAGAGAGCTCCTGTCTGCATGAGCTGTACTACACTATGGCTGTATTGATTGATGGATATGTTATCGTGAGAACATATTGTACCGTCTGTCCCATTAGCTGGTTGTTGAGTCTGACACCAGAACCCATGACAGATGTTTAAAGAGTTGGAACAGAGAACAAACAGACAGGCAGCTCGAGTGAGTAAAACTCCGCAGACATCACATCAAATGATATGCCGTCAATGACATTATAACATTTATCAAGCATGAGGTCCATTGAAATACAAAGCGTTTTATCGTGCCGCATACCTTCATTTATAAGTTACAGTCAAGTGGCCTGTAGTTACCTTTTATAATAATGCATTAGAATATATAATGAAGGCTTTTATCAATTTTGAAAATGTATTAATGCCTTATCCAGCTAATCCATTATATATATGCACTTTATAGAAAGCAAAAAATCTCTAAATGTATGTTTCCATATGAATTCGTTTCATATGACACTTGACAGTAGCAATGTGTGTAGATGTATAATGTACACACTAGAGCTGAGCAGGAGATTAGAAAAGAGAATGCTGACCCACTGGCCTTTGGGGCTCTGATCTAACGCTCGGCCCTCAGCCCAAGGTTAATGAGACCTGGAAGTCATCCAGAACATCTACATCTCAGAGCCCTGAGCCGGGCCCTGAGACCCAGAGGCAGCAGATTGGTTGGTGGGGCCTGCCACTTCACACTCACTGGACCTGAACAACACCAGAGCAACTGGCACGCTGATCATGTACAGGGAGTAGACCTGTCTGTCTATCTGGCACTCCACTGTCTACATAGTACTGTAGGAGCATCAGCTGAAAAATCTACTCAATTCGGCCCTGATGTTTAAAGTAGCTAGACAGTTTTGGTGGTTCCACCTATGTATTTTGTTGGTTTTTCAGACATTTGAACAGAAATTGATTGTGAGAGTTTTTGCAAATGTATGGAAAAACTATACCCTTCACCCTGCCTAAAAGCAAAATAAATTATGTTTACAGTGGACAATGTGCATGCCATGAATTGTGTCCAATGCCAATGTCAACCAATAAACGTGTGGAATTGGGTAGTTTATAGGCATTTGAACTGTAACCACAATCAAACGAAGTTTTTTAGCTGCCTAACCCTAACCATACTATTCACTTAATGTATTTGCTATTAGCACAATCCTTCCCTATCCTCATATGTTATATCCAATGGACAGATATTGTAGAAAACAAAACGTTTTGGCAATGGACGTGATATTTTGCAGAATCATTCAATATTGACATTCTTGTCTGGCAATAAGGTTTAGAAATTGAATAGTTAACTTTAACAATCTAGACATTTGCTTAAAACAGATTTAAAATTAGCTGTAATAAAGAATAAACATCAGGTTCTGAACCTGACAATTCTGTTTGGCTTTGATAGGTGAAAGTCTTAGTGTCCCATTAGGGTCTAAAGGCAAATTTAGACATCAAAAAAAGAATCATAAAGTAGAATATTAATGTAAAATGTAATCAGTGGCGGAATTTCAATGCAACACATTCTAGATGATAACCGTCTTCCTCACCGGTATCTCCCTATGTGTGTGTTGTGTGTGAAGGCCTGTGTGCATGTGTAAATGAGACTCTTTGGTTCTTTGCAGTGCATAGCCAATGATGGTGGGTTCCTCTCTCCCGGTGGTCAGCGAAGAAGAACAATTCCAAGAGGAGCACAATTCTGCAGCATTTACTTGCAGAACCACATCAACAAATGTTGCAGAATAGTTCAGCTCTTGAAATTAAAAGGCAGCGTGGTGAAGAGGCGATGCAAAGGATGAGAGATCATTGCAGCGATGGTGTAGGCGAGATGCAGCCTGAAACGCATTGCATATGAAGAAAACAATACAAGACGCAAGACCATTTTAAGTTTCATCACCCTCTGTCTCCCTTCTATAAAAAAATATAAAATTCAAATAAAAAACCCATTGCTCGTTCACTGTGCTGACACAGTAGACACATCTTGTCTATGCATATCTTACATATTATCAGAAGTGACATAAGATTCATCCTACTCTGCATGGGAAAACATAACCCTATTTTCCTTGCTCAAAACAAAAAGCCTGCCAATATGAGTGAGTTACTTCAAGATTATACAGCACCATGATACAAACCAGATAGCAATATGGAGTCATCTTTTGTTCTTTTCTTATGTTCTTAGCAAATAGTTTTACCTACATGTACAACTACACTCTTCAGCAGGAACATTAGCAGTGGTACTCTGAATGTATTAAATGTACGTTTCACACACTCAACACTCTAAATGAAAAGCCCTCCTCTCTCCTCTGTGTCGGTCCATCTCTCTTACTCATCAGCCTCCCCCCCTCCATATTCATTTGTGAAAGCAGTAAGCACCTTCTCTGATTTGCACTTGAGGATTAGTGGCCCTCTCCAACACATCTCTGGAGAAGTGTTAAGAATGTGTTTGCTCAATTAGTGACAGAAGGTGAAAGAGAAAAAAGAAAGCAGTGTGTGTGAGAGCTAGTTTTTACCAGCTGCTACAGCGACGCTGGTATTGTTTTCAGGGAGTCTGTGGTCTAGTCCACACATACACAGGTATTTCCCCCATCCTTTGTTCTCAAAAATAATCCCCTGCACACAAGCACTTAAAAAACCATCCAAATGAAATTGAAAAAAACCTTGAAAAACTACAAAGAGCGTGCCAAACCAACAGGCAGCCTAACCCTGAGCCATGTCAGTCTTTGCAAACAATATTGCCTTATTTGTATGCTTTAAAATAGAGACTACCAGTGACGTGAAGACCGGGCCTCTGTGTGTTTGTATTTGTGTGTGTGTGTGAGTGCGTGTGCGTGTGTGTGTGTGTGTGTGTGTGTCATCATGGCAAAATGTGGTCCAGGAGCGGAACCGGATACCGGAACCAGGAGCGGACTCCGCCAGATGTTAATATTTCTGTCTGTGGCCACTGTGGAGAGATTTACCGTAGTCACAGAGATAGCGTCTCAACCGTGGAAGATGCAGTCGCGAAACTACACAGGTGTGTAGTAAATAAAATAATAAAGGCTTAGTTTGTAAATGGCTGTGGTCCGAGCAAGTGCAGCGAAGGTAGAGGGTTAGGAAGTATGAAGGTGCCATTCTTGCACCCCTGGTCCAATTTGTTAAAGCAGCTTCTGTGATCCCGTCTCAACATGGTCTCTGGTTAAAGCTACTGTGATAATAACAAACTATTATCTATATTTATTAACATACTGTATATCGGATTAAATTGTTATCATCAACATCATAATCATTCATCCGTATCATAATCTTTAAAACTCATTGCAAATCAAATACATCAAATAAAACAAATCTAGTTGTATGCTTGTCCACCTAGTATTCAAGTTAAGTGCATAGTTCACCGTAAATGTAAAGTTATCTTGAACAAATAATCAATTTGACCTTATATCTCTTGCACGTTGCCTTCCACACCACATGCACATGTTTGCACAATCTCACCAGTGTTTACAATCTGCTATTTCAGCCATCTCTTGTACAGGCATTCAACCCAGTGGTTGTTGCCATTTTACAAACACTCCCTCCTTGCTTCCTGATTTTAATCTCCATCATGACATTTACAGATGATATTCTGGCGGCTTTACAAAGCGCCGATGTTTACAAGCAACATAGCGAAGGCTAACCTGGGCACAGCAAGCTTGGAGAGTGAGTCTCTCTCCACTTAGCACATTCACTATTCCTGGTTAAATTCTTCTTGAATGTGCCCTCTTGCCACAATTATTTGAACACCATCTATTGCATTGATTTTTATTCTTCAGTTTAATTAGAGTGGTATTTTGCAGAATGCAGGTTTATTGGCTTGTATCTTGATAAGATACAATGACTGGAGATTCCTAATTGGTGATCACAGGTAATAGAGGTAATAAGCTATTTCAATGCGGGCCATTTTTGTTAGTAGAAAAAAAAAAAAACTATTAACAAGAATAATCAGAGCTAATTATCTCACCCATTGACAACATAGAGACTGGGGGTGTTTGAGACCTCATAAAGGATGTGAATCACTTACATTTAGAGCTTTCCAGCAACAGTTAAATAGCAGCCTAATGCAATGCCTACTTCAGCTATAATAGGACAACATTTTTATTAAATGCTTCTCCTTGCCCTTTCTCCTTCTCCAGGCCCTGTTTTCATTCCGGACCTGTCCATTCCTACTCCGTCCACCAGTCACCTCTCTTAAGTTTCTCACTCCTGCCAATCACCAGACTCTACTCCTCTCTGCACATATGTTCCTTATGCTCTCATTAAGCCACACCTAGCCCCTGTTTTGCCATTAAAAAGTACCTTGTGGAGTTTTCTTGATATATTTATATATTATACAGTGTTTACATTTATTGTTACTTGTAAAAACACATTGTTTGCATTCTTTAGGTCTTAAACACTCGTGGTCCAAAACTCTACAGCTTACCTTTAACTTATCTGTTAGCCTAGTGTTGAAAAGTGGAAAGATAGGTATTCACTAAAAATCAAACAATAAAAACCCATCCGTTTTCAGTTATTATACATTTTAGGACATACAGGTCATCAACAAGCATGTATCCTCTTTAATCATTGTGACAATAATGTACTTACAGATTAGACAATTTGGTTTAGCAAAATCAAACAGTTTGTTTCTGTTGTGTGATATGAAGGGCCTTTTATTTCTACACTCCATGAAGATTAATTATAGTAACAAAAAAGAGACCTGGCATCAATAGAAATGTTTTTTTTTGTCTTTTTGTATGATTTTTTTTTTTTTAACAAAACAAAGTTTCAATGTTGACTTCCATTTTATTATAATGCATTGGTAAACTACATTTTGAAATTTGAAAGGTACTGTAGATGAAGGTGAGAGGGAAAGCAATATAGAAAAAGCTAATTAACAACCAGACAATGCTATGAAAATGAAAAGACAAATTACGCTAAAGAGCTTAAGCTTCAGAGCCAGGTTTCACCAAAGACAGTGCTGGGTGGGCTCATTCACAGGCAGCCATCACTTACTGTATATATCAGTGGCATTATTAGAGACAAAGATCTTTTTATGGTCTTTACAGAGGTCAGACTCACTGATCCCTTTATGGCAATGTTTATAGCAGCATAGCGAGAGTCTCGCCAAATGAACTAACCGAGTAGTAAACTTTAAAGCAGTAGACATCAAATAACTCAGAAAGAGAGCCGAGCTCCGCTCTAAATCTTACTGCGGAGACAAAACGGTAGCTGGAAAAGGCTTGGAAGGACAGTAAAGCAGTGTTTTAATAGTCTGAGCTTGAATGCTGAGATAATGTCCTGACTGGCTCCAGGGCTGACCTGTATTAGGATATCTGTAATGCATAATCACAACATTAAATCTATGATAGTGCTTATTGTGGCTGTAGTGGCCACCCACCCCATCACCTACCAGTGGAATGTGACACTTGTTGCCATGCAAGCTGGTGATGTCAACTGGTTGTGTTGTCTGTTTAACGCTTTGGTCCAGAGCAAGAAGTCTCAAACAAATAGTCTGACATTTAGGACAATTCCCTTTATTGCCAAGAGTTAGATAAGAAGATCAATAACACTCTCATTGGTGTATGCTATGAGCTACAGCCAGGTGACCTTTAGTGCTTATTTCTTGTGTGTGTCAATCCTGTCCCTTTACTACCCGTTTACGTCCACTTCACCTCTACTCCTCAACTGGGTTGCTTCTCGGTCTCTTGCGCTTCCTGAGGCACCTGTAGTACGCTTTTGTTATTGTATGTGAATGTCAGTTTGTTAAAACAGTTTGTGAATCTGTTTTGTTGATATCCACCAAACCAGCAGAGGTTTCTGGGATAAAGTACTGCATTTTTGTGTGTACTACATTTACAAGAAAGCAGCTCCTTTATGGTACAACCCTTCATTCACTGCCTCTAAAATAGTCCGCCTTGCATTCATATTGATCCCCCTTATTTCACTCTTACTGAGTTTAATTATGAAAATCACAAGGCTATGCCTCTGAAGATGAGAGAATGCATGTCAATGTGAATGTAGGCCTAATGAATTTATTATTATAAGGTGTTATAAAGATTAGCATGACTTAGCCTAAAACTTATCCCTCATTCGCGGCTTCCCTTCCACATGATTGATGCCGATTGGGCTTTTAACACGCTGTTAAATTGACAACAAACCATCTTTAGCAGAGGTTTCATTAGCATAAAGGCCTTCTTGTGGAAAATAAACAACAGCATTGTCTTCTCAAAAACAGCAGAGGAGTGGGATAATGACATGGCAACCCTTTAGTAACATCAACAACACCATAATGGAGCTTGAGTGAAATTAAAATGGATCAGTCAATTAAATCCCTTTGGTCTCTCACTCTCAGACATGCAAACAGGCGGAAATCCGATCAAGTGTATGGATAAGAGAAACGTATTTACTGATGCAAAAAAGTATATTACACATACTGTGTATAATGAGCATCAAGTTGTTCAAGTGTGAACACATCCTGATACAGATTCAATAACATTTTTCACTTTAAGACAAGCTGGATCCTTGAGCATATCTCATAAACAAATACAATTTAGAAAGAAGTCAATGTTTTTGAGTGTCCCACATGCATTCTTCTCAGTTAAGTTGGTATATTTCAAAACAGACCACTATTGGAATCCAAGAAATAGAAAGATGAAATAAATAATGATGAAGATAGTTATATCACTAACATGTGAACACTTGTTTTTCTGAGAAGCAGCTGAAGCGCTTTCAACACATGCATGTGGTTAGTGAGAAAATCTTGCTGTCACATCGCTCACATTTTTTCAAAGTTGTTCCTAAATGAATGAGAGCAAGTGCCACCCTGATTGGCAAAACAGAAGGAAAAAAATAGATGTGATTACACTCTTGCATCTATCAGCTTCCTCTGGGAGCAGTGTGATCTTCTCTGGCATGCAGACATGTGAAAAGACTAAAAATCGTAACTAATGCGGATAATTTTTACACTGTGCTGGCAGCTATTAATGGTAAAAACAGAAGAATCTATTTTTATTTTAAATGACAGTGGTGTTGTGTAAACAGAGACAATCTCATGTCAGTCTGTTAAAAAATATTAGAAAAGAACACTGTAGCTTAGAAATGGTCAAAGGGTTAGTATATTGGGATCTAGACAGAGTTCATATTATGGGAAGCATAAAAAAGCTCAGTTTATTCCATAGCAATCTGCCAATTACATTTTGATATATCTAATATAGTATATAATTTTAGACAAACCTTTTTGTCAAAAGTTATTTTTCTTTTGCTAAAAAAAGTAACTGTAACTATGAATCACCATTGGAATTTAGGCCAATAAATAAGCCAGAGGCACGATTGTCTGGATGGCAAGTAATGAGTTACAGCATGTCAGGCCAATGGAAGATCAGAAGGAAGGCGCTGCTCATGTTCATAAAGAACAATAAAGACTCTTTAAAGCCATCAATAAGCAGTGGGCGGATCATTTTGTCAAATTATCTCCAGGAACAATACTATTTATAAGCCATTATACATAATAATAATAGTTTATACTTCATTAATCCCGCAAGGGCAAATTACAATGTTTTCATTCTTTTGTTATTACACACATGCCTGAATTACACACACATGCTCAGTACCTAGACATGCACTAATGGAGAGATGACAGAGTGAGGGAGTGTCCATGAAAAGGCGCCCCAAGCAGTTGAGGGTTTGGTGCCTTGCTCAAGAGCACTTTGGCAGTGCCCAGGAGGTGAAGTGGCACTTCTGCAGCTACCAGTCCACCACCATTCTTTGGCCCTTGTAGGGAATTGAACGAGAGACCCCGGTTCCCAACCCAACTCCCTACGGACTGACTTACCACCCCCCAATTGCAGTGGCAATTTGACTTACAGTATTACTTAGAAAATGTTAAATATAATGATAACATAAAAAACTTAAGTTTAAATTTATGTTTAAAAAACTTAAACTTAAGTTTAAATTCATAATTGCTAGGATTGCCAATTCAATTTTGACTTGTTCGACACTGTACTGCACTTGCTTTACGTCATGGTTAACAGCCTGCTAACCATGAAGTAAAGCAAGTGCATAGCAGTGCACACAGTAAGCCTTTCTGGTCAAGGTGCGGTTCGGACTTGGTTAAAGGGTAACTACTTTTTTTTTCAACATATTTTCCTATGTTATTGTGTCTAACTGACTGAAGGGAACACCAATCTTTGACATTAGTGAAGTTTTATTATCATCATCGCTGCAGTTGGCAGCAGCTAAACAAGCTGGATTTTAAGATCTTAAGGTAGTTGTCCATCCATCTTTGTCCTCTTAAGGGTCGAGTTGCAGGGAAAGCAGCTCCAGCAGGGAAACCCAAACTTCCCTTATACAGGGCAAGTTAATAATTAATTTTTGTGTCTGACAACAGTATGGAAAGGATCCCTTCAGAGATAGCCCATTAAAACCTCTTTGAGACATTTGTTTTTAACCAGAAACAGCTCTAAAGTCACTGGTGCTAAACCCACAAGAGTCCATTTAAAAAATACTTTTAGCACGTATAGAGCTATCATATTTACACATGTAAATCGGTAACCTATGTGTTTATTTCAACCAAGACTAGATTTCTGATGGTTGGAAAAGTGAAAAGATGACTGAAAACAGATTTTCATAGTTTTATTTTGTTTCTGTCACCTTTGAATAGATGTATTTTATGATGGTAAAATTACAGTTCATTTACATGGAGTCCGGTAGGCTTAGCGGACGCAATTTCACAGATGTTTTAATATTCAAAAAAAGGAGCTTACTCTTTACTAGGAAGGTTGGCCACCTTAGAAATCCTTTCCACAATGTTGTCAGACCCTTATATTAGACACAATATTAGTCAGAGCCTGGCAAAAATAGCACATTTGTGAAGGTTAATACAAGCTGGACAATTGCCCTATTAACTTAGACTGTGGCTTGTAGCTGCCGACTGCAGCAATCTCACTTAAAGGTGCAGTAGGTAAGCCTTATAGAACTTACTTTCTGTCAAATTATCTGAAACTGACTCTATTTTTGAGTAGTACTAATGTATGTGGAGGTCTTTAAAAAAATAAAATCCATCTCTTCTGGCACCACCTACAGCCTGTAGTGCGATTTACAAAAATCCACAGCTCCCGGTTCAGAGGCACTAATCATTGTCAATGGCAATCACTGCTCATGCACACACATTCATTCTCCCTTGTGGGGGTTTTAGCGGAAAGGGGGGAGGGACTTGAAGAAGTCCTCGATGTTCAAATTGTTTGGCAAAGTCCTGGATCTTTGTGATCTTGCCTAGAGCACCTTTAATACTGGACCAATTTCATAGATTGTTGTTCCCATCAGTCACATAAACACAAAAACATAGGAAAATAGGGTTGAAAAAAACAGTGGTTACCCTTTAAATTGCTTAGCTAAGAACGGAAATCACTCCAAGTGTAGTCATCTGGGATGATGGAGTGTGCCTGCACGGGACTACCAGGAAGCATTTGCCAGTTTCCCTTGCCTGCCAATTGTAGTAGTTATGTACAAGCGTTTCACTCAGTCTACACATTCACACTCCTTGTAGTCCTCTCAATTTCACTCACTCACTGAACTCACTTTCAGGTTCAGCAGATAGGCACAGAACATTTTGGCCGTGGTAGTAACCCTCCCCTGTTCCGATTCTCCAGCAGCTTCAATTTCACTTGAATGATAAGATGCATGGTGAGACATCTGAGACTGTGTGTGATCATGGACTACGTGTGTTACAGTCAGAGGTGGGTAGTAACAAGTTACATTTACTCCGTTACAGTTACCTGAGTAAGTTTAAAAAAAAATGGTACTTCAACTAGGAGTAGTTATATAGTTATCACTATACTTTACTTGTACTTGAGTAGATTAGTGAAAAAGAAACTGTACTCTTACTCCGCTACGTCAGGCTACAATGAGTTCGTTACTTTTCTTTTTACCTCTTTGGTATTCTACGCGTCACTGTTTTTATCCCAGCGTACGTCTCATTTTAATGTTTTATTTTGACAGAGAGAGAGTCTTCCGCTAAAGGCTCTACCACGTGACTGTGTTTCACCAATCAAACGTCGTTGTGCAGTCACGTGACCATACTCGATCTCAGCGGCGGGACAGGTTAGCTTCACAGTCGTAGCAAAACAAAGATGTCAGAATCAACCGTCGCCAAGGCAACACAGACGAGGAGAAACCCCCCCGGCCTCATAGTGAAAGTGTGGTTACTTTAGGAAAAGTGCAAAACAGCAGCTACATGTCTTCTGTGTTGACCAAAACAAACGGACACGTGAGCTTCAAAAAGTCAACATCTAACTTGAGGAAACATAGCGGTAGTTTTAGTTGTTGTTTGGAAAGGTGGATGTTTGTCTTTTAGGTTACAAACAGTATGTTTTGCACATGCAGTATCCATCCAAATTTGATTTGACAAGTCTTTCACTTAAGCTATTTTGTAATTAATAAATTTATTTTATTTTATTTTATTGATTGGATGAACTATAATTTGCCTAAAGATGATTATTTTGTATTTTTTCTGTTACTCAACAGTTACTCACTACTTGAGTAGTTTTTTCATTAAGCAATTTTTTACGCTTACTCAAGTAATAATTTGGATGATTACTTTTACTTTTACTTAACAGTACTTGAGTAGAATTTTTGGCTACTCTACCCACCTCTGGTTACAGTTTGGCTAAAATAAGAAAGACATCACTTGACTTTGCGTGCAGAGCCCCATGGGGGAGCGCACAACAACCAGTCAGTGTGTTGGTGGGAAAAAAAGTCTCAGCTGATCATGAATATGTGTTTGTTACTGTAATAGCAATACTACTACTTCAAAGAGTATTTTTTATTTATTTGATTTCTCTTTTTTGATAAATAGCCAGTGTTTACCCTACACTGAACAACAGAATAGCAGCAATAGCATAATAAGTCTACACAGACCACCTAAACATAAAACATATTTTACACAAAAGCGTGTTTGTCTCTAGTGAAATCATTTCTATACATACAATTACAAAGTCAAAGTGAAACTGTTATGCAGCCCAGTATAATGTAAAGATATATATAAAGAGGTTGAATGTTTTATATAATTACTTCTACTTACTATAATTTTTATAATACATGCTGAAACATATTGCATTATATCAGAGTTGGAAGACCTTTACTGGATCAATAAACAAATTTATGGGCATATAATCCTAATTTACACACACTTCCACACATAGACGAGCTGGCAGTATATCTTTTTCAGATCCCTCTGTGATCTATGGAGTCTAATAGTGTTTAATAAGTCTGACATTACGCTGGGATAATCCCATTCTCTCATGCACCGACACACAACCAATTCCATTTCGCCGCCTCAGCTGTTTTCTCTGCGCTCCAAAAGCTCATTTCAAGAAAAGAAGTCCATGGCGCAAAACGAGGCCTCAAATATCAATTACCACAGATGGGAGAGAGGGGAAAAAAGCTGATGGATGCTACATTTCCTCGAATCCTTCGCTATTCTTTTCATTTTGGTTTAATATTTTTTTTATTATAGAGCGATAACAGCATATGATGAGGAAAAATTAATACTGATTGGCCCAATATGAGACCTACCAAGAGTGGCAAAAATGCAGAGCCTTCAAAATGTGTGCACACCCGAATGTGTGTGTGTGTTCACGTCTAGGCTTGTGTTTGTTGACAGAAAGAACAGTTGAATTATATTTGCATGCAGGGAGGAATCAGGGGGACTTCTGCAACTCTCTGGTTTTGTGGTTTTATAAGTTCATTTCTTCACTGGCTATGATAAATAATAAAATGTCACAACTTAACCTGGGGGTGATGATGCTTTCTATGTGAAGTTAAGGAAAAAGAAGGCTAAATCTATTCATATTACATTTCAAACATTGGAGCACATGCTCTAGATAAAAGAAAATAAGAAATCTGATGAAAAACCAATAATGAAAATATTTTACAAGATATACTGTGTATTAGAAAAGATTAATTTACATTGTTCTGCACGAACTATTCAGTAATAAAGAGGGAATATTGATTCCAAGGAGGCAATAGAGAAAAGATTAAGAGACAGAGCACATTTCAGGTCATCAGGAAGGCTGCCTTCGCAACTGGAGTATACATTTTAAGGCTGGGTGTTGTTAAAAACATTTTGATGGCGGTACTGATGACGGGACTTCAATACAGGTTCCTAAACGATTTATTCAATACCAATTTTGTAAAATCAATTAGTTCATTCAAATCAAATAATTTATCCTGCGAGTCCTTACGCTGTGTGACATTAGACAGCCCATCATCAACATTGCTAGATATGGGTTCATGCTGCATGCTTATTGGCTCATTGACACTTATTTACTCCTTGTGTATTTTTCTATACTCGATAGTTAAAACAACAAATCAATTAATTCGGTACCCCAGTCCTAAGAAATATAAAAAGCAGCTTTACCAGAGATCACCATATGGATCACCACATGGAACAAGTGGGACAAGAAGACCGGTGCAAAATGACATGAGGTTTGCAGGTGGCTCACAGCTTTTCATCATGTCTAATAGAACAAAACCATTCAGTCCTTTACAGACAAGCTAAAGAATCTTAAAGTCGATTCCTGATGGAACTTAAAGCCAATGGAATATTTTGAGGACAGAAGTAAAATGCCAAGCCACCAGTTCTCTGAGTAAGGCCATTATAGAAGTCTCTTTTACAAGTTATAAAAGCCTGCAGTTATGGCTTTGGTTACAATCCTCTTAATTCAGCAATGCTTTCAGCAAAGTGCACACAGTACACTGTATATTGCAGCTTTATTGTTTTTGCACAGGGAGCCAGACACTACACTCCTATATTGGAATATATCTGGACCAAGGTTTTCTGTGTGTGTTAGTTTGTGGATGAAACATGACTATTCAGGAAAAAAACACCATGTGTGCACAATATACTGTGAGCAACAAAAAATATTAGTGTGATAAACTAGATTTTGACACATGGCCCTCCTACAGATAGGGCCAAAAAAGAATAATGCAAGACCTAGTTGATGATTATATTTAAATACATATTGTTTGTTGCAAGTTTTGCACCATTAGTAATCTAGCCTTGAGAGACATACAGTTGTGTATAAGCAGGGTAGGTATTAAATCCTGAATTGGGTTGCAGCATGTAGACACTTGATAAAAAAGGGTCTGGGATGGATACTTATGGAACCAGTCATGTAACTGTTTTGGATGAATGCAAATTCTCCAGTGGAGCAGAAGTGAGCTGGAATCCTTAGACCCAACATGCCATGTTTGCATTGCAGCCTGGTATGCTTCGCCTGCTGTTGTGAGAGGCATATGTGTCCCAGTTTCTCCCCAGATGAATCTAAAGATGGGTGAATTTTAGTATGAACTTCTGAGTCTGCAATCACAACTCTTACTGTTTCCTGTTGATGATTTTGATCCCTAATAGTATTATATTAGGCAGTTGTTTTAAATATGAAGCATGAGGAGAGTATCATTGACAAGAATAAGACAATTAGCCATTAGCTGTGTTGCTCTGCCATGTAAAGAGTCACTGCCCTATGTCATATTAGTCAGTGAATGGGGAGAGATAAGGTGTATGAATGAATCAAACATCTGCGTATTACTTCTAATATAAGACGGCACACAGATCGGGCTTTTTTCACGTCACAACGCTGTCCCCAGTTTGCGTAATTACTTTAGTTTTATTGCATTCCCATGGAACACAGGGTGTAAAATGTGTTATTGCTTTTTAACTGAACACAGTGGGTAAGCTAATGTGCTCAACATGATCAATAAATCATATCTGAACACATCAACTCCCCGCCAACTGGAAAATTAAGCAGTGGCTGTGCTTCTGCTTGCCTGTGAAATAAATGTGTGAATGGTGTGTGTGCATGTGTCTTTCAACGTGTAATATGTTAAAAAAACATTGTGCATTATGCGCATGTCATACCTCTTTTCTTATGTTTTGAGTAGCCTGCAAGGTTTATGCATACTTAATGTGCTGTTAACATGCGATAAAAAACTAGCAGACAACCTCTACTCACATGATCTCCTAAAATAGTACAGATAACACCTGTAAAGAGCAGCTCCAAATATAAACTTCAGTCTCTGTGTATCTGCCTTAACAATCTTCTCATATGCTTGTTCTGTGCTTCTCTCCTCCCACACCGTGGACGGCTGAGGCAGTTAGTCCACTTATAAAATGCCCCCCGCAGTCCACTAATCATGTTGACCGCCAGCTACCAAATTAAAGCTGTCTCTGGCGCTGCTGGGCGCTGTTGATCCGAGGCAATGTGACTTCTCATGGTTAAATGGATCCACCGCGAGGGGCCATTCCTATCGTACTCTATCATACAGATACTGCTGATGCGACAGTCTTGTGAATTCAATGTTTTGGTGTTCTCTCCAGATCAAGGATTTATGTCATATTTGACTACAGATGTTTGTTAAATAGCATTAGTGAGGGCTTCAGTGTTGGTACCGTTGCAGCAATGCAGTTTAGCAGCGAAGCAGTTTAGCAGCGAAGCAGCTATTGTTGATTTCACTGCGCTGCTGTACGGCTGTAGACAATACGATGTTCCTCTTTGGTTTAAGACGTCAGGTCTTAGACGTCAGATTTCAGTAAAACTGCTTTTTGAACACTTAAATGTTGATAAAACCATTCAAAAATAAATGCTAGTCAATTTAAATCACTATGTAGTGTAAATAAATTCAAAGGGAAAAAACAACGAGGAGAAGCAATGTGGATTGTTTCATTTCTATTTTAAATCAAAGCAGTTTCTTGTCTTCCAACAAGTTCTATGTTCCTGCAGAACAGAAACCAGGTGGAAACTAGTCAGGTCTGTTTAAACTGTAACTTAATGTTACTTTTATTCCTTTCCTGTGTAATAAATGAAAAATGAAAAAGCTTGTGAACTAAAGGACAAATTTTCCGTAATTGCCATCTAACACATTAAGAATATTTTAACTTTCAAAGCTTTTATCCCGTCATGAGTCTCTGAATAAGGTTACAAATGAAATACAAAAAAATAATAATAAAATATAAATAAAAACATACAAAAAAAACCTAATAATAATGTAGGGGGGACATTGGGGATCATCATTGGTGATAATTTGACCATATGGCAGGAGTGGAACCAAGGTCAATGTGGCTACACGGTGCTGAATAAACTGTACGTTAACCTGCAAACATTTTGTTGAAATGCGTTGACCAATCTGCCATGACAATACAGTTGTTGACTGGAGAGAGGTAGACTAAGGAGCTGATTGTGAATGCACAAAATAAGTAACTCCAGAGCCAAACATGAGGTTTTCCCCATTTTCTAAATAGTTTATTGCTTTAGTATTTTAGCTTCACACCGCAGGCACCACAGGGCACTGCTTATTCTATATGCCTACATGCAGCTCAAAGCCTGCATAATAAAGTTTAATACAGTGGCAAAGTCTCTCGGGCTAGGTATTCCCTCCAGCAGACATACTGTATATCAAAATAAGCATTAGGAAATAATTTAAAAGTTGTGAATGTGCAGTGCTTCAACAAGTTCACTGAGCCAAAAAGCTCCCTTGAGCCAGCCCCTATCTCTGCTACTTAAAAAAAAGAAAAAAACGGAATGTCTCACTGTATAGTAAAGTGAAGAGCTTGACTGTAAATCACAACATTGTTAACAGAGTGGCTCCATCTCTGAATAAAATGCAAATATAAGACAAGATGGCATGGTAAAGGCATTTAATTAAGTATATGTCTGTGCAATTCCCTTGCAATTAAACCCCGATGGCGTATTCCAGCAGTTCAAACATATTAAAAAAATATCTTGTGTCAGAGGATGATGCCGCAGCCCATTAGCCTATCCACAGGCACATAGAGGGTGTGGAGAAGATTGAATATTGGGAGAGACTTTTTCTGTTTTTTTGAGGAGCACTTGTGTTTGTGTTTTCAAAATGACCCCCTTAGGTCCAATTTAATCAGAACAACACAGAGTATAGGGAAACCCATGGTGAGAAGTGGCACTGACATAGAAACACTCATGAACACAGACATACAAACACAGACATAGGCAGTCTCACACACAGTGTATCTACACCCACCAACAGCACACACCTATATCTACTGAAGTTGCAAAAGGAAAACTCCCACGCTACCTTCTCTCCTGTCTTTCTGTTAAAACATGCTTAATGACAGAGCGGGGGAGAAGATTTTAATTAGCCAGCAGAGGAAGCTTGATTAAATTTCTCCTCTTCCATCTTGCCAGGCGCTGTCTTGATACAAAACTCTCATTGCCATTAGGTACGTAGGACTACATAGTGACAGGAGGAAATCAGATAAATCTTCCACTCAGCTTGACACTGCTGATGGCTTGGCAATTTTCTTGGTATATGGGGATGTAAATCTTTGGAGTGTCAATGCCGACCAATTAAGTCATGTGAATCTTCAGCAGTACACAATATGTGGGCATGTTTTTATGATGATTAGCTGCTAAAAAGGTCATACTGAATGTCCTTCCAAAGGACTTCAAAACTTAACTTTGAGAAACCTAAAATATGCTTACATAAATACTTTTCAGTTGGATTTAATCTCACATATGACGTCAGATCTACAACAATCAGTGTGCATCCCCTTAGCACCACAAATATGTCATGTGATGCGACCAAAAGTGCGGCCACTATAAAATAACTTATTTTTGCCATAACAAACAGCACTCATATAGTAAAACAGACATCAGTGTTCATATTTAAACTGAAAAAGTTTTTAGAAAGTTGTGTTAGAACTTGCTGTTCTCGCACGACTGAGAAAGAACAGCACTTTGAGACTGAGTGATTGCCAACAACATGAATGTGTTAGGATTGGATGATTTAGGAAGGCTTTCATTTTAGTACAAACACACACACACACACACACACACACACACACACACATACACACACACACACACACACACACACACACACACACACACACACACACATCACACATACACAAATGCCTGTGATATAAATCAGAAGAAGCGTTCAGCTCGTTTCCAAACTTTGACATCTTTTGCAAAATTTATTTATCTAATTGTGTCAGTGATGCCAATTAAAAAGCATGTGTAGGAGAAAGATTGCCAATTAATGAGAAATTCTTAAATAATGAGAACTAGAGCATAAAATATGAGCAGTAGGAGGATGAGCAGTCTGACGAAAAGGATGAGTAACAGCCAAATTACAAAGTAAATAAGTCATAAAATGTGTGCATCTTACTCTCCAACTGACATAAATATGATCCTATCTGGCACTTCTTTGTTTATGTGCATTTATAGATAGCGTAAACACCTCCCACATCCGTCACAGGAACACAGGAACTGCACACACACTTTTTCTATAACCCTTTTCTATTCCTATGCCAGACGTCACAATATATCACTTTATCCCTCCTTGAAAGCTCCCGAGAGACGACAGTTACAGAGAGAAAAGTGAAATGAGAAATTCCCATTGCCACCTAATTGCATGGCTGAATCGATCCTGTAATAGATTCCTTCTCTCTGACATCCAGTCTCACGGACAGCACTATCAGACAGACAAATCAGAACACTAAGTGTGTTTCTCTTCTGTGTGTGTGAATTAGTGTGTGTGTGTGTGTGTGTGTGTGTGTGTGTGTGTTTGTGTGTGTGTGTGCGCTGTTCAGCCTTCAACATTGCATTCACTGGACAGCCCGACATCTGTGGGATTGCTTAGAAGCGATAGAAAGGGAGATTGAGGATATGCAAAGCTCACTTCCTATCGTTTTGTTGGAGATGAGCTTAAACGGGCAATTCAATACTAAACAACCACCCTCCCAAAAAAAAAGAAAATGTGACAGCACTCTCTAAATATGTTCTGGATGGATACATTTTGTGGAATGGAATACAAAGCCAGATGTATATTGTAGCATCTTTAATTGTATAGAATCTGTAAGGGTTTAACTGATCCAGGCAGTTGTTTACCGCTTGCTTTATTACAAACGACCTTCACAAGAATCACTTGAGTTTCCCACTGTCCTTCTCGGTAACCTGACCATTTAGGCAGCAAGTGGTCACAAACTAATAAGTGATGGTGCAAAGATGCACAGATTGAGACAACCATTGTTAACAAAAACAAACAAAATACATCCAACAACTTTATTTAAGGTATCAGGAACTACCATCCATCCTAAAAACTAAAATTGCTGTGATTCTGAAAAACACCTGTTTTCCAGTAAGTGACCCTCCTGTGCACCCGAGCAGCAGCGAACCATTTCAAACAGAAGTCTAAAAGCCCTTCAATTAATCAGCCCCAGCCATTGTTCGTTTCCCTTCCCTCTGTCTTATCTTCTCTTGCCTGCTGGATTTCCCAGAGGCTGACGCCTTCTCTTTACTGCACTCTGGAGCCACCTCCTTGAGTGGAACCCAGTGTGAGGCTAGAGACCAGTGCTCCGCCTTGTCTCTTTAGACCTGTGACATTACTCCTGTAGAGCAAACTGCAGATGGGAGGAAATTGTCTGCATACAAAAACTGATCATAGTGCAAGGAGCGCACAAACTCTGTCTGTCTCCTTCTGCTTTGCTGTAACAAAAGACAGACAAATTCTCTTTTTGCTAGGAAAGGCAGAGTTGATAAAAAACAAACGCTGTTAAACAATATCTAGTGGGTTATCTAGTGTCTTATGTTCAGTGTGTAAGGTGATGACAACTGAGCATGAAAGGACAGCATTACTGCAGCATTAATTCAAACCCTCCACCTTTCTTTGTGCCTTTGCCAGCACCTAGAACAAAGGACACAGTACAGAACCTGGCTATGCTCCTGTGTGGAGACAAGCATGACGACACACAGATGTTCCCACTTACAAATATAGCCTAACTGTTTTTATTTATTTATATTTAACTACAAGGATTTAAACTGCTGACATACAGATTATGCACAAGTTCTTCTGTAAAAGTGATACTTTCATCTGTAATATTTGCAAAAATCAACTTCTGTATTTTTAAATTATAAACACACCAAATGCAGCTTGTATATATTTTTGTGATTTAAAAACTTAAAATATGAAGGTTCCTTAATCAAAAATTCAGATTGAGCCTTTAAACACATTCGGAAAGGTGACCTTAGTTCCCAGTATTAGACGTAGATGACAAAATAGCTTTTAGTTTTTTCTTGGCCATTTCTGCACTAAGCACTATTATATACTATGTCTACATGGAGCTTCGCCCGCTGCCTGTGCTCACAAATCAACATAAACATTTCTAGGTTTGAACTAGGCCTGCAAGATTCGGGGAAAATATATGAATCACGATTTTTTAGCTTAGAATTGATTTCACGATTCTCTGCCAAGATTCAAAGTCATTCAAAAAATAATAAAATAAAGGTAGTTAAAAGTTTAATCGTGAAAAGTGTGAATCAAGATTACAATTTTACAACTATTAATCACGCGGGCCTAGTTTGAACCAACGTGTCCTAAAGAAGATAAACAGTTTTCCCTTGCAGACTTACAAATGAAGGTAATGAACGCCTCAGCGGTAGGTAGGTAGGTATTAAAAATATGTTTGGTCACAGACAGTGATGAAGTTTGTGCCGACAGTTTGCAGTAGTCCACCACCTTCATTTGCAAGGACTTTACTCCCCTGTGCATCCGTCCTCCTGGTGTGTACACAACAATATTCAATTAGGTTCAAAGCGGTGCATAATATGTCTAATGAAACATGACCGAGGTCTCTATTGTTTGCTTACCGAAAGAAAAAAAGCAAGGTTTTCATAAACTATAAATCTAAGAAAAGCATTAGACCTTCACTTTGTAGTGCGCTGCTGTTTAGTCTAGTTTCAAATGACCAATCACACCTTTAGGAAAGTAAAGTTATTAACATACCATCTGCTTCAAGATCTGGGAGGGAATATATACTACTGTACTAAAAACAATGGACTTCTCTATGTGACAGCCAAAAGTGATCAAAAGAGGACAAGCAGGTGGGGAAGAGAGACTAGGGTATACAGCAGTGGGACAGAGGAAATATGGGCAAATTTCTTACTTACGATTTATTTTCTAAGAATAATATATGTCCAACAATATGTCCAAGTGTCAACAAATCGAGGTGAAATTCTGATATTCAAAGAGAGAGCTCAGTATCAGTTGGATTAGTGCAGGCGCATAAACACAAACACACACACACACACAAACACACACAAACACACAGTCAAACTCACACTCACACTCACACACACACTCACACTCACACTCACACTCACACTCACACAAACACTCACACAAACACTCTCAGTTACTTCTGAACCATTTCCACTTCGATACTAAGAGTGAATGTGTGCGTGTTCTTGTGTTGTCTAGAGCTTAAAAAAAACACAGGTGCTTCTCTCTTACATCACCATTTCTCTTGAACTCGGGTTGATTGAAAGGAGAGAAACAAAGAGGAAAGGTGAAAAAGAACCATATGGGCATTAGGTGGCCTCTCCATTGATTCTCCGTGCAGTTGTGTGTGTGTCTGTGTGTGAGTGTGTTTGTGTGTGTTGTCAACGTGTTTGTGTGAGACAGCGAACAGACGGTAGTCAGGTGCAGAGGTTTGGGTCTGACACCCTGGGGTCTTCGGGTGCCCTGACACCAACCTAATGTTAATCACTGTCCATGATCCTGTCTTGCTGCTGTTAACTCTCAGGAGGAAGGGGCTCCTTTAACAAACTTATTCTAAGCATAGACAGGCTGAGACAAGAAATCAAAAAAGCTTTGCACCATGACTGTTATGAGTAATCTTAAGTGTGAAGCAACCCTGAGGAGGGTGTCAAACATAGAAATGCTTAAAATATGTATTCATGCATTCAAAATGATTGGATATGTTAACAGGCAAGTGAGCTACGCACTTCACTACTAAATAGAGAGAATATTGCATTTTTGCCAATGAAGACAAATTAATAAGGTAATTGAAAGGAAAAATTAAAATTAAATTATTCTCTTGCAATATGGCATGGCATAGCAACAGTACTGTAACACCTTCTTTTAGAAAACTTGGCCAGAGGTGTAGTTTTTTTGTCGTTTTATAAAGGTTTTATATTTGAACAATGCATTGGCCTCTTTTTCAAGGTCAAAAAATTTACTTTGAATGTAAGCTTTTAAGCCAACATAGATGGCTTAAAAGTGATCCATGTTGTCATTATAGTTTTTTAAAAACATCTGCTATTCCACGCCAAAACTCCATCAGCTGAAGAAGATAATGTGCTATGATGAAAAGCTCAAGAAAAGCCACTAATGGACTTTAATGTGAGTTTGTCAGTAAAAAAGCATGATGTTTGCAAATAACAAGCTAAAGTAAAGCAGAATACACTGCGCATGATCCATTTCTTAATTTAAATTTTTATATTTACATTTTTGAGAGATAATACAGTTATCATGTATCATGAATGACTACTGCTATATTAAGGTATCACAGAATCCCCTCTATTACAAAACTATTGCTATCATGGAAAACATAACAGTATTAGTGTTGTATCTATAAATCACAATTCTATTGTGATTTTATTAGATCCCTATTTTATAACCTGGTTATACATAATAGGAGTGTATGCCTCCAGTTTATGGCTGACTTTATTGTGTTTTCCTGGTACAGAAAAGTTAGTAACTTTTTGACATGTCTGGAATGCAGGTAATTTATGAATGTCAGAAAAGGTGATGGCACAAAGCAGTGTAATTGTAAACACTTTCGTCATTCTCTTTAACCGCCATACCTTTATTACCTGCTGTCACTCTGAATAAAGACAAGGCGAATGCTTCACTGATGGAGACACCAGCAGATCAATCCCATATAAAACAAGCTGTATTGGTTTATAAATCAGGTCTTCAGTTTCTGCCTCTGGCTGCCCAATAAGCATACATCAGCTTGAGTGGGATGAGCTGCCTGCTAGCTGCAGCTTTTGATAGATAACAAGAACTCGCAACCACATCCAAACGCAAGGCACAGAATATGAGAAAGAAATACACAGACAGTCAGACAGACAGACAGACACACACTCTCACACACACACACACACAAACACACACACACAAATATATAGAATTGCAAATTGCTCTTTTTGTCTCTGTAACTATTGGCCTTTACTGTGGTATAAAAAGCCACTTTGCATTTTAGGGGGTTTCAATAGATTTTAGAGGAACCATCCATTTGACTAGTTGCTGACGCCTAATGGTGCAGAGTGTTACTATTACAAAGAGTAATGATATTTTGAAATTGCTCCACTAAAAGTAGTATTCTAATGTTCAGCTGATTTGTGGCCAAGCACTAACACTTATTTTGCAACTTTGAATTGTACAGGAGTGAAACCAGTAAAAGTAAAACATCTATGTGTATGCACAGGAAAAATGAATATACAGTACATGTATGTAAAGCTTGCACACTTGTTTTGTACATTCCCCTTTTCATTATCCTTCATTACTACTTCTTCTCCATAACCGAACACATTGAAATCACTACACAAAATGTGGTGATTCAATATTCCCACAGATGGAGCTGTTTAAACCAATGAGATGAGCGGCATCCATAGGGGCAGTAATACCATTATTTATCTTACCTGGCAAGACAAGTGGAAGCCATTACAGTCTGATCTCATGAGTCTGAAGTGATTATCACCTCTAGCAGCATTTAAATCACTTTCCTGTAACTGAATGAATCAGTTCATTTCCTACATGACACTGTAAAATCAGGTCAACACGTTGCTATATGACTTTCATGCCAAATTAATTGTCATTACCAAATCATGTATTTTCAAAAAAAATAATTTCAAACTAGGTTTGGAAATCATCTTATCGGCCAACAAAAGAACGACAAGAGAGTATACACTCAACTGGTACAAGAACAGGTGCATGTACAAAACGGACTTAAAACATGGCGTCTTAAATCCACCCCTTAAACATTTCTACAAGGAAATGTAATTCCTAAGAAATGTGAAATACACACCATGAAAGGAGTGAGCCACCATCCTTTCGTGCTCTTCAGCTTTAAACTTTCGTCCCCTCATGGTTAATCTCACCATGAAGAAAACCCAATTACAGCTACTTCTATTTCCAAGTCCAAAAAACTCTTCCTACGGCTTAAGCCTACGTTTAGCCTGATTAATGAAGTTGTCGGCAATAATTCAAACAGACTATCTGGCAAATTTTTTTATGGGGGGAAAAGGGGGGGGGGTCAGCCAAAGTTCAGACCTCTATCCACCCTGTGGGGAAAGGTTCCACACTGCGGTCTTCTCTAGAGCTGACCCAGTTCTGCTATCGCTGCTTGCCCTGTTCAATGGCTGGATTAAGTCTATCCACTGGTGTGTGAGTGTGTGTGTGTGTGTGTGTGTGTGTGAGTGTGTGTGTGTGTGTGTGTGTGTGTGTGCGTGCAATTCCACCAGTGTGACTAACAAGCTTGGCTGCTGCAGTCCAGCAGATTGAGAGACACCTACTGCTAGTTAAAGCCTTTCGAACCCTGGGGTCATCTGCCTCTCATGGGGTGAGGAAGAGTATCAACGAAAGTACTGTCACTGTGCTGACATTTTTGTAAAAGTGGAAATAGATACTCGTACATATTCTGTCAAAGGGCACCATATGAACTGCAGCAAAGCATTTCATTTGACCATCAGATTTAAAAAAACTAACAAAAAAATACAATGTCCCCCTTTGAGTTGAATTTATACTTTAGGAAACACTGACTTTTTTGCTGTTCACAAACAATATTTTGGGTCAATGGAGTCACTTAATATTTTGACACTTCAAATAACACTACAAAACCTAAAGTGCATTAACAAAAAGTGAAAAAGTGTGTCACAGTTATTCTTTAGTGGAAGCTTGGATTTTGTTTAATGCTTGTGTTCCATTTTTCAGTGGAACTTTTTTCAATTAAAATGTGTATTTCAATTTCAAGTGTTTTAATTTGATTAGTTTTTTAACGTCACATTTTTTAAAATACCATAATATAGTCACTGTCCTGGCTCCATACACGTTCATGTTCACAACAGTGCCATTACTGCAAATCATGTGAGACACAAAAGCAAAACTAAAAACTCAACTTCATAATTGCATTGACATGACTGAAGATTTCTTAATTTTCCAGAGAAAATGAAGATTGGACTCTTGTTTTCTTGGTTGATAATGTCCAGATAACTTTGATAGGGCTCAGGACTGCTGCTGTACTCAAATATTTTTTATTTTATAAAGGTAGAATCTATGTCCAATAGATTATCATTAAGTTGTGAAGTAACAACATATTTAAGTTACATCCCAATGTGTTAAAAGATTAAATTGTACACATGAATGTTATGATTGTTCAAATTGTTTTTGAAATTGTTTTTGATTGTTTAAGGTGGTTTGAGCAGGTGGGAACAGTCCAGTTTCATGCCAACAAAAATTGATGAAACAACTGAAACAAAATTAGAGTTTTCTGTCTGTTTTGCAAAAACACACGCTTATATTTGCAACTCAACCCACCTTGGCGCAAGGAGGTTAGTTCAGAGCCAAAAAAACAGGTCCATGTGCGAAGAAGACAACAAACGGCCATTGCTTCTGCAATTGCACGGCTGCCAGATATGTGGCAGTATGAAAATAAAAGGCCATTGAGTTAATGGACAAGAAAACACTGTCACTTGCTGGGCATGACTGTAAAAAATGTTTCAATCTTTCAACAAATTGCTAGATTAATTACAGACCCATGTTTTGTCAAAATGTGACACCGATGTCTGAGATATTGCATGTAATATACAATACAAAACCATTTGGATTTTAAAATGTTTTACATGAATTTAGCAAAAGTCACGTTGTTTGAGCGCTAAAATAATCTTAGCCTTAAGGAATGGAACTGCAACAATGAGGTGAATGCAGTAACAGGGTGGTACTCAGATTGACCAAAGGGCATTGATCTCTGTGTACTGGTGTGGAGCTAGCTTGTGCATTAGTCTGGATCTGGATAGAACAAAGTGAACACCTTTTAAAACCCTGTCTCCACCCCTGTCATTACAGGGGGCTGCTTATTAATCATTCTTTTTTTACATGGCAGATTAACATGTACACGTTTTAATTATTTGACAAAAATGTATTATCTTTAATATAGGGGTGCTCGATCATGGAAAAAATTATAATCACGATTATTTTGGTCAATATTGAAATCACAATTACTTAACACTCATTAACCTTTGGATATAATAGATAGTGTCCAGATGTATAATCTTTTAGTGTCCTTTATCTCACAGAAAGTCTTTGGAGCTGAACAAAATCTGTTTTTACAGATGTCACACAACTTTTCACAGCTATATAACAATTCCAGATACATGACACAATATTGCATCAAAAGTCACAATTTCACTCACTATGACTATGACTAGCTCACTGTCATTACCAAACATTGTGCTAAAATATGAACAATAATGTTGCCGTCAGTGGGCTTATTTACTAGCAACCTAAGGAAAAACCCAGCACATAGACGGTACCTTAGTACAACATTACATAACTCATGTTGACTCATTATACATACAGTTTAACAAAAAAACATTACGATGTTATTTTATGTTGGTTTCAAGCGGTAGACCTATGCACCTAGGTGGAATAGGTTTTAAAAAGTAAGTGAATACAGCGTGTTGGGGGAATACACCATCTACTACAGCGGGGGGGCAGGGGGACCGCAGCGTAGCTAACGTTAACTCTTCCCAGATTTGGTTTTGCCGTTTTTGCTCACCAAACACTGCTGTGGTTGCCCTCCTTCTGCCATCTCATGCTGAGTTTTAAAATTCCAGCGGATACACCTGACTTGCCCCCTTGACTGCTGGGAGATTTTATGACTTTGGGAGGGGCAGATGTGCATGTGCGCATGTGCACATGTGCGTGTCATTCAGAACACAAGACAAAATAAGAGCGTCCTTGCAAAACAGAACATGGCAAAAAAAAAAAAAATTCTCGATTATACTATTGTGGTGATTGTTGGGAGCCAAAATTAAAATTGAAATCGGAAATTAATGAGTTGCACAGCCCTACCCTATTACTTTATGTCTGCCGGATAAACAAACTGCGACTGAGACGAAACACAGCTCTCATTGACTCTGAACCCCCAATAACCCCTGTTTTTCTCTTTTTTTTGCTAGGGAGGAGCTGTCTCCAGCTCCTAAAATGTACTTTCATTTGTGACAAGTCTGCTCTTCAATCCAGACCTGTGATGTCTTATCTGGGCCATGTCGTGATATACATAACTTTAATATCTAATTCAGTCTCTTAGTCTCTTACGTATTAAAATAGAACACACACGTATGAGAAAAAAGGAAAATCAATTGAAATGTTGCAATATTTGACAGGACTGTGCTCGAGGAGACACAAAAACAGTAGAAAGAAAAACATCACACGGTGTCGCTTGCTTTTCTTTTTTGAATGAGAGAGTATGTGGTTTTGAGACAGGCAGGAGCTGTATGCATGCATGCAGGGTGCCGGTACGTTGGGGAATTTATTTTTTTCAACTGTCTTTGATCACTTCCCAGCTTTGAAGTAACTCTCAGCAAAGGGGGGGGACGCCAAGCAAAAGTCACCGCAAGTTCACATCGCAACTAGGACTCGGAAAAACTGCAATCTGCATAATTTATTCTTTAAACTGTAAAAATGCAAAGAGATGAAGAGATCTCTAGGTGCCCAAAAAACCCGCCCCCTGCTTGACAACCCCAATTAAACACTCTCCCTCTCCACATTTGTTCTCAATTACAGCTTGAAGAGAGACAACATGAGAGCCTCTAATGCTCATCAAGTGATGGATTTAAAAAGATACAGTGGAAGGTAAAGCACCACCGATTCTGGAGAAAATTTAATTAAAATACAATGTAAATGAGCAAATAGAGAATGCGTGCTCATGCATGTGAACACACACACGCACACACACACACACACACACACACACACACACACACACACACACACACACACACACACACACACACACCTCTATCAACATGCTTTATTTCTCAGTTCAACACAACTCAGACATTAAGACAAGACACTATGTTCCAGGGGTGTGCGATTCAGAAAAGTTCACGATTCAATTCAATGTTGATTTTCAATTCAAAATCAATTAATTCACAGTTGTAAATGTAGTTACTTTTCCCATGTATGTATGTATGTATGTATGTATGTATGTATGTATGTATGTATGTATGTATGTATGTATGTATGTATGTATGTATGTAAGTATGTATATGTATTTCCATACATTCATGTGGATTTGTTTGGAATTTGTTATTTTAACATCCTGTTATTATACTGTATGTGTATGTTGTGTGTGATGTCTGTAAGCAACTGAGACCTTGAATTTCCCCTAGGGGATCAAGACAGCATCCATCTATCTATCTATCTATCTATCTATCTATCTATCTATCTATCTATCTATCTATCATGTGATTGCAGTAGACATACAAAAAAAGTTTAAATTAATTGATTTTTGGAATTCTATGAATCGATTTTGAATCGTTAGAGATGAAATGTGATTTGATTACAAATTGATTTTTTTGCACACCCCAACTGTGTTCCTATACAGTTTTCACTTCTTTGTGTGTCTTAGCTTGATGGTGATTGTCACTTTATGTGTGTTACTCCATTTTGATATTTTTTACTGATTTGTTGGTGTTTATGGGTATTCTTCAGAAACCAGCAATTATCAAATTAAGTGTCAAAGACTCAAAGTGGACCTTCAAGACAAACACACACACAGTTGTTTACAAATATGTCAGTACCAAATATGAATCTTTAGTCAAATCAAATTTACCTACCCCAAACCCTTCAGCACTACGCCTGAGTTCACGTATAGTGTTGGGTTTTCTGTAGCCACATTTTTGGCGGTCCAATCAGTGAACAGAGGGAGTGGCTGAGAACAATGACGTTGAGGACGTGCGCTAGAGGTGTAGTTCCGTAACGGCGGCGGAAAAAGATGTGAGCAAAGTGATTTGGTCCGCTGTGGCAACACTGCCAAATATTCAGAAGTTAAAGGACGAGGAAGAACAAGCTTTGCTGAGTTTTGCTGGTGGCCATGATGTAGTGGTTCTCCTCCCCACGGGGTTCAGGAAAAGTTTGATTTTCCAGCACGCTCCGTTAGTGGTGAAGGAGTTGGCTAAGATTTACGCTATCAATGCTAACGCTAAATATAAGCCTTGTTGGTCTCCCTCTTGTTGCACAGGCGCATGACAGACGCCGCGACCAAACATTAGTGAGTGGTTATGGCAGTAACCCGCCTTCAAGGAAGTTAACAGCTTTCAATGGAGAGTGGCCAAACTCAGTACAAATGAAATGTACGAGAGTCTGGCAGGACCAGACTAAACGTTGCTCACTCCTCCAGAAAATGTGTATTCTGCTCAGCTCGTAGAACACTTCAGCTAAGCTATGAGTTAAAAAGCTAACGCTATGCTAGCAAAAACCAAAGTCAATAACAGTGTGTACAGTTGACAATCAGAAAAAATAATTTGAAAGCTAGCTATCCAGCCATGTCATTGTTGCCAAAACAATATAACGACTATTATGAACAGTTTTATCTGTAAAGTGTAACGTTACTGGCAGCTGCAGCCTGAAGTAGCAGCTTGAACAGTGAACGGAATGGGTGATAACATTATTTGCTGTGAAACAAAGCGTCCAGAGGGGCAGTATACCTTACTTCTTTCAGCTTGTGTGTCCTGTGGTGTTCAGAGGATGAGTTGGAAATAACAGGTTCACGTTTCCTTTTTGTTTTAATGCTGCACCGTTATTTAGAACAGTAAACAGACAGTTTCACCAGAACTCCTTTAGTAGGTGTCCTACATAACTTTTTAATGGACGCCCTGCAGCCAACCAGAATTGAGTATTCACCCAGGCCATACGGCACTTCACAGCCCCGGCACATAAGCCTGCTCATTTGTGTCTGGTTATGCCTGCTTGCAGTCGGTTGCCTACTAGAAATATGTCACTTTTAACTTGATGAAAGTGATGCTCTCTGACAATAAATGAAAGATTTTTGAAATGACATGTCTATTTTATCTCGGAGGACCTGAGATGCAAACATTCGGAATACGGCCATATTTTTGTTCAGCTGCTTAATCTCGTTGTCAATTGACCATCACGTACTGCTCGTGCATGCACATCTAGGTAGGCTTAGGCCATATTTTTTGATGAATATTCCTGGGAGATCCTTAGTTGCATAGGATTTGGAAGCACGCAAAAGTTCGAGAAGATCCGAATGTACTGCCTTAAAAAAAACTGAAAATGTTGGCTGCTGCTGCTGCAGCAGATCAACTTTGTCAAGTTCACCTAAGAGCACGTTGGTTGTACAAAAGCCCTGGCCTTTAATGACAAGGTAAGAAAATTAAGCCTATATCTCAACTAAATGTGTGTGTGTGTGTGTTTGTGTGTGTTATAGTAGTAAAGAGAGAGAATGGGAGTTTAAGGTGACCTGGTCACCATAGACAAGGGCATACCCCTAGACCCCAAATAACCAATGCCAGGTTAACCCTGGCATGTTTTTTCCTGATTCTGGAATGGTGGGTGGACTAGCCAGACCCTCCTCCGCAGCATTGTGGACGAAGTTCTGAGACTAGCAAAAATACAACCCATTTAAAAAGAAGAATGTTACATTGGCTGATTGACTGTTCTATAAACAGCAACATACAATCATTTTGTCATGTCTGACTGTAGAATGCAGGTCTGCTGCTTTTGCAGGAAACAACCAATGATGGATGGTGGAGTCATAGTAACAGGGTTCTGGTCAACTACTTCTATTTGTAACATACTCTGCTGTCTAACACACTTTGCTATTGGTTTAAAGCCTAGTCAGCAATGCTGGGGTCAAACCAGGTTTCTCCCCGTATGCCATAGCAATACTCGGAGTCTCCTTTCCAGACCAGCGGAGTGTCTGAGAGTAGCGGGTAGTGGAAAAATCAAGCTGCAGCAAGAGTATGAAGATGACCGATGAGCTCATGACCCCACCACCCTCAACCCACTGCAACCCACAAGTCAACCTCCCTGGCCTCCTCCAGATGGCGCCTATTTTTCACTATGCCAAGAGGCCATTGATCCCTACTGCATGGTCAACACCTATCAGTGGGACAAAGGAGCTCCACATGGCGAGAATACAGTTAAGGTCTGCAGGATTCAAAGACAGCATAATCCAGGAATAGGAATAACTAATCAATTAGAATTTAAATTTAAGGACTTCTCGTTCAAAGTTGTCTCTTTCAAGTCATTTTCTCTCACATGCAAACAGTGCAGGGAGATTGTGAACAATGCATTTGCAACAAGTAATTTTGGTGAAAATGTACTTATGCTGTGATTAATGTGAACGTTATTCCTCATTCGTCTCAATGATTTTTTTTATCCCATTCTGACAAAAAAAATATAAAAAACACTGAATGCTTTCATTTTTGGTATTATCAGTCCTGACATAGCTAAATTATGAGACATAACAAAAACCACAAGCTAACGGTATCACATTGGTCTGGTATGGTGTCAAGTGAGACAACTTGCTATACCAGTGGTCTTCTCTATTTTTTTCATGAAAACCCCACCCGTTCTTACTTCAAACTTGCGTGTATATCAGTGTCTAAAGGGATGAAAAAGGTGCCCTTAAGTGTGTTTGTGTAACACACTGGGGAGAGCAGCAGCTACACTGGGTTTAGCGAGTAGTATGTACGGCAGAAATGCCGCGCTGGGAGGTTGATTGTGGTGGAGGATAGGTCAAACACTAAACTTTCACCAAGGAGACCGGGGTTTGTCTGCCGCTGCTTTCTTAAAGTTGCTTTCTTCTTTAACGTCCCTTTATTCTTGCTAGTCAAAGGAAAGCAACATAAGGGTCGCCAACGGTCCCGACCAAGTGCATTTAGAAAAGACGCTAAAGGAGACTTTTAGCATCAATAACAACGACAAAGACACCTGACCAAGCGCCCATACTTTAAGAGATGGAGTGAGAATGTGTTGGAGAGCCACACTGATAGGACAAAGTCAATAGGAGAGCCATTTTTACCACAAAGTATCAATAGATATAAATAGAATGCTTATCAATCTGTCATCTCTGAACATACAATATGCAAAATTAGCCCATTATGGATCTAACCATCTAAAAGCACATTCTGGCTGGAAAGACCTCCCAAACTGCCAACCCCGCTGTGATATGGACAAAGGGCAGAGCAAGTTTAAATATATTTTCTAGTCTATATTTCTGTCTTGATAGCCCACTGTTTTGGGTATTTTAAAGAAATATATAAATTAATTCGTAATAGAGCAGACATAGGGTTATCTAATAGCCCTGCTTGTTTTTTATTTTTATGTAATATCGTTACTGCATGATATTATCACCGTATTATTTACTTCCATGTGAGCCACAAATAATTACTTAAATAATTCATTATTAAAGGAGGCTCGCAAGCCACGCAATGAGTAACACTGTGCTAAACAGGTAAGTACTAACTTCAACAAGAATGAGTTTTTCAAACTTTAACTCCCAGTAATTTACAGTGTGTATTATTTCAATGCTATCGTTATTCACATGTCACATTTAAAGTTTTGATTTGGAATAATGTCTTATGAATGTTTTACATTTCCAGTGATTATTCGCTGCATATGTTGACAGCATGTAGTGACAGACAAAGGAGCAGTGGGCTGACAGCAGCTATTTACACTGGGCATTATTCTAATCACATCAAGCCTTTGGCAGGGGAAGTCCACGCCTTTCAGTGGTACACTGAGCTTAATGACAACTCAGGGGAAATATGTATTAGCATACTGTCGGCGTTCAAAGAGCTTTCAATTACATTATTTGTGATGGCTGCGGAAGCAAATGCTAATACAATGACTGTGTGGACAAACAACAACCCAAGCATTCAGTTTCTGCAACTCTATGATTTGCATTCATGTACAAAGTACAAAGTATAGGACAGTGAATTAAAAAAGAGAAAGAGAAAATGAGTGTTGTATTCATGCTAGATAAGGAGAAGCTGGAGACCCTGTCTTTGATATACTTCAGCACAGCCCTTAGGAAGAGACATCCCTTAGAACACACATAGAGTGTGTGTCTGTTGTTGCTGTTTGAAGTGGGGTTAAATTTATCTGACAATCTCCAATCCCCAACCCACATACAAACACACACTCTCTCTCTCTCTCTCTTTCTCTAGACACTCCCAATTAAGCCTGAAGGGCTATGCTTGTTAAACTAAAACCATCCTTTTCTGAAATGTCACAATGTCTTCCTGCAGTGTGGCCCATCTGTAAACAGACCTGGTGCTGTTGCCAGCCCGAGCCCCCTGGTGTGTCTGCTTGAGAGTGTTTGTTAGAGCATGTTCTGTGAGAGCAACATGTTGGCCTCTTGCATTAACACTCCGATGTGAATGCTTGATAGCGTTTTGGTCTTTTTCTGTTTGTGCATGCATTTAGGTTGTTGACCAAGTTGCCGGGTACATTTGGTGTGTAGTATGGGCTATTGTGTCTTGGCCTCGGTGTGTGTATTGGTGTGTGTTTCATGGGATTTATTATGTGCGTCTTTGCCTGTGCAGCCTTTTCTCTCTCACGCGTGTGTCTGTGTGACATCTCATTTGGCGGGCTGACAGGTTGAAGGATATGTGCTGTAATTGTTGTCTGACTGTCTTCATGCTGTAATTGAAAATGTCTTATAAGTGAAACTTTCTACCAGCATGCCAATTAAGATTAGCACAGCTACTCCTGTAAGCTGCCCAATTACCTATGTGTAGCCCACCTAGAAACCCGATTTGCATCAAGTGTCATGCTGGACCGGGCAAAATCTTTGCTAAAAATTGACAATTGTCAGCACAATTTGTGATTTAAACCTTAATAAATAGTGATCTCAAACTAATAACATAATTAATATCTGATCAGTTTCCACAGCTGTGAGCAATCCAGTCCTGCTTTATTTATTTAACTTGTGAAAGACTGTTTTGTTTTTAGAATTGAATGGACTATAAAAGAGCACAAGTCAAGCAATAAAATGCCACAGCGTGATATTTTAATTGCTGTGTGTGGCACAGCAATAGTTTAAAATGCAAACAGATTGTTCTAACTTTGCTCCAGCCTAACACAAGGGAGAACCACTTTGGTTCAGCGTATAACAAATAAAACACACAGACACACACACACACACACACACACACACACACACACAGATTACATTATTCATTGCACTGCAGAGAGCTCTTACACAGATCTCGGCAACACACAAGATGTGCTGCTGTAAAACACTGAGTGGTAACCACATTAGCTAGATTGTCTTACAATGACAGGGGATGGAGAGATGGGGAAAGATGGAGTGAGACTGAATGCATGTGCCAATCATTTAGGTGGAGCAAGGTGTTTTCTTGCATTAACACCAGGAAGTGCTCTTATTGAAGTTGTATGTGTCTATATTTAGACAAAGGCATACTAGCCAGTTGCCTAGAGAGTACTTGATGGATGCAGGGGTAAAACGTATAGGGGTATAGGGGCACACGCACACGGAATAAACCACACAATGTCCGCTTACATAGATGTAATAAACAAGTAGTATATGCCATAGGGTAGACTAAATGAAACAAACTAGTTGTTTTACGTCTAAAGAACAATGCTCACCATCACCTTTAACTAAAAGGTATGGAGTCAATAATACTTGGAGATACATTGTTAAAGAACTGGTTGCTTTATGGAGAAGCTTTCTGTGCCTCCCTCAGCTTTTTCTCTCTCTGCCTCTGTTGCTCTCTTTATAGGGATTATGCAACAAAGCTTTTTTTATAAAGCTACATTCATATTAACAACTACAAGCAATGAAGAGCTCAGAAACATCCAATGCAACAAAATTAAATCGAATAATCTAGAAATTACATAAATCCAATTTACTTCAAATCCCAATACATATTACATGGGCTCATGAATAGACCAGTTACAGCACTTAATACAGCCTTCATGTGATGGATTTTGCGCTAATGAACTGATTAATGGGAACCAAAGAAGACAAGAAACTTCTGACCACTATTATAGTGGGACAGGGATGGACTTTATATTGTCCTACATCCAAGTGTGTTTTTGTGTTAGTGTGTGCCCATCTGAGCCAAACTATGATGATTGCTCCTATTAAACTTTGGTTTTCTGAGCACCACTATCAACGTAAGCAATGCAACCATCAAGGGGTTAGATATGGAGCATGAGCACTATCCATCCTGTCCACAAGCATTTGAGAAAGAAAGAGAGTGGATATAAAAAGAATGAAACAAGCTGAAAATGACAGAGCAATAACTGCTGTAAGAAAGTGTTCAACCACACACTTGAACATAGGCAAAAACAGTACATCTATAGCATGTGTGAGTGGCCCCAGGGGGACATCAGGACGTTCACATGCATTTTGAAAGGAGAAACAAAGGGTCTACATTTGGTTCCATTGCTGTAGTTCCTGGTACTTCAAAACCCATAAACTGGTGGTAGTGTTTTGTACTGGCCCACGTATTATTGTGGCAGAGCTTGCCGTGCAGAGCATCACACACTGATCACTGATTCAATGCAAAAATAAATTGTAATGTTCATTTATTCAATTCAATTCAATTCTATTTTATTTATAGTATCAATTCACAAGAAGAGTTATCTCAAGACACTTTACAGATAGAGTAGGTCTAGACCACACTCCAGAGTTTACAAGGACCCAACAGTTCTAGTAGTTTCCTCCAGAGCAAGCAACAGTGCGACAGTGGCGAGGAAAAACTTCCTTTTAGGCAGAAACCTCGGACAGACCTCGTTGCATTCATTCACTCCACATTGAATACAAAGAACATGATGACTCGATTGTTGCTTCGTCATGCTTGAAAACGGTGTCAAACAACGCTGTTGTTTCCGGACTTTATTGGTTGAAACTGGGGCATTAATATGTACCCACATACACACAGTTCATATTTTAATCTACCCCTGCAGTGGCCTGTGATTTCATTTTAAAATACTTGTTCAACAGCTATTTAAATAATTTACTTATTTTTTTATTTTTGTCCTGACAAAAGGAAATCTGATAATCTAATCTTTTTATAGGGCAAAACCGCATTGTATACCAATAATTTGGGCAGATAGAACAAAACCGTTAAGAATTACGGTGTTACTGACAGCTGTAGATTAGTGGAATAGTGCAGAAACTAGAATATGGGTGCCCACTCAAACCTATCCACATTACTTTTGGGAAGAAAAACAACTTGAAAGGATAGCTTTAACTTATCTACCACAAGGCCAACTTATGTATCTTTTGAGACATGATCACACAATGACATGTAATGTTTTAGTCTCATAACCACACTGGTAATTGTGGATTAAAGTCCTTGTGGAATCAAGACAAAAAACATATGCTAAAATGAAATGGTTGCCAGTTTAAGTCTATGCATGGAGGAGCCTGCCAGTTGTTCTGTGGGTCAGAGGGGTTTTGTTAGCTGATAGATTTGATTAACTTCAGCCTTACTGACACTCTAACTTTCATCCAGCAAAATAATAGGGGATTAGAGTACTATTGTGACTAAAGGCACTGGGTTGAATAAAAAAAAAAAAAAAAAGATTATTTGGCTTTAGCTGGGAGAAGAGCATGTCCTTTTTTCATACCTTAGAAGAAGAAGAGCTAAAGCCCTTCATTCAGACTTCAAACCTCTCCACTGGAGTGCTTATGTAGCTGGGCTGGTGTTTGGGGTTAGTTAATGAAAATGATTTAAATACTAAACTGATTGGCAGCAGTATTTGGGAGACCTAAACAAAGCAATGTGGTAAGGACTTTGCTCTGCTCATACCATAGCAACATTCACAGGAATCTGTTGCAATTAAGAGTAAAAATACTTTACCTAGAGAAGGTTATGTGTATTATTTAGCCTCTCCCCTCTTAAACACGTTCAGGATGGAAACAGCAATCATTTCTCTATGTAACATGAACAGTGCAACAGTGACAGCATGAGTTGCATTAACATTAAATATCAAATCATAAGACATGAGCAACAAGAGATAAAAAGCATAAAGGTCAATGCTGTACTTTTAAGAAAAATTATCAATCATGGTAAATTACTAAAACCACAGATTGGAATCAGAATCCGGTTTATTGCGTAACAAACCTGTCATTCCTTCCCCGCCTAGTCAAGCAGCCAGAACATTCAAAGGACCAGTCAGTTGTAAACTGCGAATTGAAGTGTTAGCTAAGCCAGCCACCTCAGTCTTTTTCCTTCAATGCCCAGGCGCTCCAGTGGTACCTTGTGCGGAGGTTTTTAATAATGACGCTTGTTTGAATCCTGGAACAATGAGCAAGGGCTGCATTTCAGGGCTGACATTGCAGTAAAATGCCATCACATTGCCCAACGGGCTAAACTTAACTCAACTGTGAAATGTGCTTCTTAGAGAGAGAGGGGTGAAGGATAGAAAGAAGCAAAGTAAAATGAATGTAGTCTATAGGGCCTGTATGGATCGCGATAGGTGACTAAAGACTAAGACTAAGACTAAAGAAGTAACCATTTTGGTACAGTCCGGCTCTAATCACAGCTGCAGTTTAACCCCTGGCCCGTTGATTGCAATGCAGCTGCTAGTGCAGCTGGGAAACCAAGCCGTGTCACAAGATGAATCCTAATCAACTGTACAAGGACATCTGGTTTTGGATGGCAGGAGAAGAGCATTTAATAGTCTTGAAATCCTTTTACAAAAAGAGTCCCAAGCAAAGAAAGCTGTAGTTTGTGGTGGTGTTGGCTAGATGTCGAGGGGAACAACATTGCACTGTGTACAATTTGTGTCAACACTTCCAGCTACTGAGCATCACTTCATTTTTCTTACTTCATTTTGGTAAAAGCATTGTGGTGGTACATTGTCTTCATTTAAATCTAATAGCCTGGTGCAAATGGGTGATTGGGTTTGTGTGCAAGTGTCTTTATTTATTTCAAGCTTTTTCGGTGGATATAAAGCACTTGCAGGCATTAAAATCTGTTTTAATTAAGTAACAACATATTGTTACATGTCGGGATGACAGAATGCTCAGACTTTTTATAATTCATTTAAGAGTCTTTGTTAGATAAGTGAGTCAATAGGACACTTTTTGCAGTTAGTTTCTCTGTAAATACATTTGGCATCTTGCAGATTGCTGATTTATCAACTGCAGATGACAGACACGTGTACCAGTTGACCTGACATGACACTTAAAAAGAAGTTGCGTATGAACTTCATGAAGGTATGTTTTTTGACACTATAGCATTCCCAGTGAGTGGTGCTACTGGCGATAATAACCTAAAACTCATATCAGAGAGTTGAGGATGAAGCTAGCTGAGGTAATCTGTCAAACCAAGGCCACTTGGACAGCGAGTGGGAGACCCCTGATATGCACAACAACATTTCTAGATGCTTCCACAATCACAACACTTTCTTTCTCTGTTTATATAATTTCAAACTGACAGACTGTAAATCTACTGAAAGAGTTCTGATTCCTGGATCTTCAGCTTGAACACAAGACGCAGCACTGTGTTTCACTTTAGTACAATTCACTAATGCACTGCGCTTTGTACAAGTAATAAGAAAAAGTTGAACCAAAATTCACTAGCACAAACACATAGAACAATACTTCTAACATGTTAACTATTTGGAGGAAATGTTATATCCAAAAGCAACCATTCAAGCATTCACTTTCCTTGATAACCCTGTTAAGGATTTGTGTTATCATAGCAAGCCCCTCTACTAATCTTGCATGTAACATAACCAGAGTTACTGCCGGGTGCATCTTATCCTTGCAAAAAACGATATCTTCTAAACCCCTGCAGTTTCCAAAAGGCCAAGGCAATACAATGCAAGTGTCTTAGAAAGGGGAATTGATGTCATAGAATAAAATATATTGTAAGATAGATAAGACAGAAAGTATTAAAGCATCACAATAACTATCAGACACACATAGAAGAAAACACACAGACACACACACAGACACACACACACACTATTTTTTTTAATCCATATAACTCATCTTATTCTCCAGAGTTAGCAGCAAGCAATAACGGAGATAGCAGAGGACAATGAAGGAGGGCTGATGAGGGGCAGGAGGGAATGAAGCGGGAGGTAAAGAATAAACTCTCTTTTCTAGATCATCGATGTACACAAGCACAACGTTAGAGTGTATGCATAGTAATGGTAGTAGTATATGGAATCTGGGGGCTCGTAGAAAGATTGACAGCAACGGACATTGTGACATTTGTAGTTGTTGCATGCATTGTTATAATGCATGAAGGACATGGAAATGAAGCCCTGTGGACTTTTTTCAGCTACTTCTTCTATCTACATTGCACATCTATCCGATGTATCCATACGTATGCTAAGTAGCTTAACTAAGAAATTGACTTCCTGGCAGGTTGCTATATAATAGTTTATGTAGGACCATGTTGATAAGAAAGTTGATGGATAAATGGGAACAGACAGAAGACTGTAAAAAAATGAGGGAATATACAGAAAGTGTGCAAGTGAGGGAAGCATTTGAGTGAAAATACGAATAGTGCTGAATTAATGTTTAAAGAACTAGATGAGAGATATCAGCTTCGTACTTGACAGCACAGTTTACCTGTACTGTCAAGTAGGAAGCAAATTACAGAAAATTGTGCTAAATACTGTAACCTTCAATTTCCATTGTATTAAAGAATGCACGTCATGTCAGTGTACAGATGGTAAACATTAAAACAAATAAGTTTTGGTAAGAAATCCTCACCCCTTGAACATTTCTGTACACTTCTGTGTAGGTGTACCTTACTATCAGCTTAAAGATTTACACATATAAAACACATGTTTCAAATAGGGAAAAAGCTGATCCGGGGTTACCCATGCTGACAAAAACAATGAAGACTTGCCTAGCTCAGAGCTTGATATTTTAACCTAGCTACACCCATTAGCTAGAGCATTAAACCGAAAAGGTCCACACTCTAAACCAGAGCCACTTTTTCATTGCAAGACTTGCTGGAGACTCACACTTGCTACATTGATGAATGAAGAGCAAAATGAATGACAGAAAAACTCACCAGTACATGAGCCATCGATCTCTTCATAAGCAATGCTGCAGACACATCTTCCTAAGGGGACCAACCAGTCTCCATCAGCTCCACAGAAGAGTTTGGGAGTGTCTCTTTCTTCAGCATGGTCAATACAAGCCCCCCTCACCTCCACCAATGAAGAAGAGTCCACACGAGGCACTGTGTCCGGAAACGAGGCCAGGTTCCTTAACGTGAATGGACATTTCTTATAGTAAATCCTTACTGAAACCAAGGCAATGCAGGCACCGATGTCCTGGAACGCCAGGTAGAAACCCTTCCTTGTCATGGGTCCCACTTCCCGCACTTCAGTGTTGAGCTTGAGGATGCGATCTCCGAGGTCCATCTGAGTGAAGCTCTCATCAGCAGCGATGGTGTCGATCTTGGTAAACTGTTGGGGCTTGAATTTGACACCGTGAGCCTCATCCGTCTCATGGTAGAAGAGGTTGAAAGTCTCCTTGCAGGTACCAGACACCCAAGGGATGGAGTTGCAGTCACGTAGGGTGAAGCGAAGCTCCACGTAGATCTTTTGGGCAGCCTGTCGAGAGATCCAGTTGGAGCGAAGCCAGTTGTTCTGGTTGGGCTCCATCACATTGCAAACCTGGAAAGTATGGATTGGCCGGTTGTGCTCATCCATCTCAGTGATGGCATCCCACTAAACATAAAATAAGAATGGGATTGGGGGTAAAAGAGGGAAAGAGGGAAGAGCAAAAAATCTTAATGATTAATCAATTGTAATTAAATGATAAGACCAAAAGTCCTAAGTCCATCTAGTCGCCCCAGCAGGCAACTCTGTTCAATATATGGGTGATGGACAGAATGAAGAACAGTGTTGGTTTCATTAGTTAGTCTTAAAATGTGAAATTTGTCCTGATTATGGCACTTAGGTATACACCATGGGGTCATTGAAATCAAAAAGGTTCCAAGGTCCATTTAGAGCATTAATGTGATAAGCTAATTTAATTGCAAACTGCCTGTGTTGGCCCATTGTGAGACCCTTAAAGATAACACATGGGCTAGAAGTTGCATGAAAGGAAAGCAGTCTGGACTTCCCTCCCAAGAAGAATTACATTGTTAATTGTTTAAGAAAGTAGAAATTATGACAACGCAAAGGAGGAAGTACGGTGACGTTATTTTAGAACATTAGAAAGTTAGGAGGAGATCAGGGTGGATGAACAGTATCGATCAACAAAATATCTGACTTCAACACTGGAGATTGCTGTTGGTTTCCAGGTTCCTACCATGAATACACTTTATTTTTTTAATGTATGACCATGATTGTTTTCAAACTGTAACCATGTTTATTAGTATAACCATGATGACGTTGCTCCCCCGACCTTAACAGAAATGTTAAAAGTTTTTCTAACATTATTTACATACTTATCACAATATTTTTCCCTGAATGTAGTTTTTGGGTTCAACTAAACTTTAACCACAGGATTGTAACATCATAAATAAGATGTATCATTCATTAGTGATTTGTAACAGTTGATGTCCTGCTGATAGCAAGGATAACTTTACTTTAATAACATGTGTGCACTAGTGAGCATTCACAAACACATTTCGATGTTTAATTTGGAGGACTTGCTAGAAGAGTCCCAATGGGGCTACATACTCATTTACTTATGCCTATATCTGTAATCTCTCACCATCTACCTCTGCACAGTGTTACTGCACTAATCTAGTTGATAATCCAGCTTGATGGCCGTTGTCACGGTGCCTATCCTTGTCATATTAGAGTAGTTGCATGCTGGTCAGATACTGTACATTCTAGTTTCTGGAGTTCTATAATTTCATCAATCCAGATTAAATAATTGAATAATCATCTTTTACATTTCACTAAATTTGTAAATATTACAGTTTGTTTTTGATTGCTAGCCAACAGTGGACACAGCTGGTGCTACATGTGCAAAACTAACTACAGTCTGCTCATACTATATTGAAGCAAACTGATAATTTTAGTTCCTTCTTGTTTACCTCACATGAAAACTGGTGTATTATACATTCTATAGCTTTTCTTCAAAGAAACTATTGAGAAGTTTGAAGTCACTCAAATTGTACAAACTGTAAAAATTAGAAAGTTTGTAATTTCTGTATTGGTGTTTGATGCTTGCGTTTTTTCTCTCAGTGTGTTCTGAGTGATGGTGTGTGTTATCTCAGTGAGGGTTGGTCATAGTGTTTGCTGCACTGAGCCTGTTCTGACACACGTATGAAGACTTGCTTGGAATGAGTTTTGCAGGAGATGTGAACTGTTTAGTTCAGGTGACTGTTGTTAGTGCAGACTGTAGTCAGAGTTTTGCACGTGTGGCTTCAACTGTGCCCAGTGTCGTTTAGCAATCAAATACTTCATCTGACAAATAAAATTGATTGATTTTGTCTGCACAACAGATTGGTATCAAGTTGTTTCACTAAATCGTGGCGTGCATGCCTATGGGGCTGAGTTATATTAGCATGGTAAGCACAGCATGCTTACCTGCTAACATAGGTCATTATGGTAATTTGAGCATGCATACTGTCATTGTTCACACTTTCAATGAAATACCCACTCAACTAATTTCTTACATTCCACTGAAATGTATTATAATTGTTCCAGAAAATTGTCTTTTTAGGACCCTACATTTATATTGTTAATATTTCTATGTTTAGGAAAATAATGATAATTATTAGAAGTAGTTTTTGTTGTCTTTACATGAAACAGTTATTTTGTTACTGTCTTACAGTTATTGTCTTGATTGATGCACCGACATTGGTTTGTCTGTAGGCGGAGCTTCCTGTTTAAAGAAAAGTGGTAGAAGCTAAAAGGAGTTCAGTGTTGAAGTTGGCATAGTGTTGTCCTTTCACCACTGGGCCAATACTTACAGTTGTACCAGAAAAAAAAGTATTCATCCAAATCAAATTTATTGACATTTAGGTAGCCATTCTTTTGAAATACAGTGGCGTGGATTCAACTTTTAGTGACGAGGAACTCAAAACGAGCGTTAGAATTTAAATTAAAATATGACAATCGAATACTAGTTAGTTGTCAAAACATCTTGTGCTTGAGCAAAATGATGAACAGACAGAACATTATCTTCAACCCTGGCAGGGAAATAAAAGACATGAACAAACTAACAATCTGTTCTCCTAATATTCCTTCAGGTATTCAAGGGTAGGTTTTCTGTTAGAATGATGTCTGATTCCAGCTGCCTAGTCATCAGCTCTGCAACTTCCAGGTCACATGATTACAGGGTACGGCAGCTTTACAGGGTCATGAGGTTACCTTTTCCCTGTATTGATGGGAGAGAAGGTAATGGGGTTTTTAGCCTCCTGGTCCCGCACAGCTCTCTGGTTTAATTAGAGCGGTGACTGGCTACATGGGTGACCCCAAAACCAGCCAACACAGACCAACACAGAATCAAATTATCTGCCTGAGAAAAAGGTCTCTCAAATCACTTTGCTTATAATACAGCTTTGGACCCTCCACAAACCACAGCATTTGCCTTTATGTGTGTGTTCTTTCAATTTAGACTGACATACAAACCATTTTGCTTTTACTGGATTTTTTTTTTAAACTATAACTGCTATTGCTTCACCCACACTTACACCCCTGTCTCCTGGTATAAGCCAAACACTATAATCAACACATTTTCACAGAGACAAGCAAAAGATGCAAGTGGAAGGTTAGGTGAGGAAGGCCAAGCATGAAGTTATTAATTATCAACAACCAAATTCACATAACTATCATTTTGCATTTAAAAGTTACTAATTACGAACACACACATTTCATGTTCCCATTTTCTGTTCAGTGAGAAGACATCCCCATTCTAATTACTGGCTGGAAAACAACTACTATATAGGCACACACAGTCCAGAGGATTGCAATAGACCTGCTGGTTAATTATCAGTAATATTTGCCTGATAAGCTTGTGCATTTAATAAGCTATTTTGCATTTAGCTAAATATTACCTCTTGATGAGAGTAGTAATCACAGCCTAATGTTTGCTTTCACATACTCATTATTCTTTTTAATAACATGTTCTAATTCAATCATGCAAAGATGACAGACTTTAATCTGATCTTCCCTCAAGGTGTCATTGTAGCATTACAGTCAAACAAATTAATTCAGATTAATTTTGTTACTGCCCATCAAACGTGAGGCTTTACACAACGAGTTCTGCTGGGCATACATAGCACTGCAGTAAATGCAAGTGAACGTGGTCATAGCGTAATTCTTAATTCTTAATTCCTAAGTTAAAGAAAACAAGGAACAATACCACACATTGTTCATTCATTGTGTCCAGCTTTCCACATTAATATAATTTGGAATGTATATAATAATGTAATATAATATTAGAGTTTTAGCACATTGTTAGGCATATTTTAGGGGGGCTGAAGCTACCTCAAAATGTTCCCAAGC
>NC_048417.1:19247268-19259123 GCF_013103735.1 Etheostoma cragini | reverse complement strand
TTAAAGTTACCCAGATTAATATTTAGTAACAACAAATAATATATCAGGGTACAAAAAAGCCAAAAAGTCGAAAGTTAGACTGAAGTACAAAGAGTCATTGACTATGAAGATGATACACCGTCTTCTCTCTTCTCATTGGTTTGAACTGGCAACTTTCAGAATGCTGCAGACCGGTGTGTAACAGTATAGACTGTTAGTATACAGTCTATGGTTGCAGGTACAGACTGTTAATATACAGTCTATGGTTGCAGGTATAGACTGTTAATATACAGTCTATGGTTGCAAGTACAGACTGTTAATATACAGTTTATGGTAGCAAGTACAGACTGTTAATATACAGTCTAAGGTTGCAAGTATAGACTGTTAATATACAGTCTATGGTGGCAAGTATAGACTGTTAATATACAGTCTATGGTGGCAAGTATAGACTGTTAATATACAGTATGTGCTGGAAAGTATAGACTGTTAATATACAGTATGTGGTGGCAAGTATAGACTGTTAATATACAGTATGTGGTGGAAAGTATAGAATGTTAATATACAGTCTATGGTTGCAAGTATAGACTGTTAATATAGAGTCTATGGTGGCAAGTATAGCCTTCTAATATACCGTCCATGGTTGCAACTAGCTGCAGGATTTATCTCGCCTTGCTGCAAATCTTTGATCTGGACTTGCTACTGCACCATAGACTATAGGCCTATACTATGCAGTCTATCAACTGCACATAAAGTGAGTGATACAAAGTGAAATTGTAAGTGTTTAATGACTTTTACTTGCTTCACTTTAGCTACATTTACTGTACTTGAGGTAAAGGTAAAGGACTAGTTTAGTTGGCTATAGATAATCGTCTAGCTAGTGTAAACAAGTGAAATACAAGAAATAGCTCTCCTGGTAAGGTATTGGAAGCTCTCTATTCTTTACCATTAATAAAGCCTGCTTTCTCTATTAAACCAAATATCAGTCCCTAAATATCATAGTGTCATTGTTAATGCTATGGTACCAGTATATCAGTCAATTCAAATCAATTCAGAGAGAGAGAGAGCAAGAGAGAGAGAAAGAGAGAGAGAGAGAGACAAGCAGGAGTTTGGCAGAGCAGCTGATTCTAAGGGAGGCGGCTTAATTGAGGTTAATAGTGGTCTACAGAGCTAAATAAAAGTGTGAGGTGGGGGGAGGGGGTGGTTGTTTTCTTCTAACATGCATTTGTTGGCAGATCTGGGCAACAAGGCATAGACCAAACTAAATTATTTCATGATATGTATTATATATGCTATATTCTGATAAACTTAACATTCTGCATTCATTTGCTGTAATAAATTAAACAAGTATCTAAGTAGACTAGACTATACAAGAGCGTACATACAGTAGACCAGGCTACAAGAGCATACACACAGTACATATATACATACTAGTAATTCTTTTCATCTTGCCATCAGGCTATTAAATTCAGACATACTTTAAATAGGATCCTTATCAACCATATTGCAACAAGCTAGTTCAGCACATCATGCCTGACTGGAGTAGCTTTTTTTCTGGTCTAAGTAAATCCCCCCATGCAGCTTTGATGTGTCTAAAAGCTAACATTAGAGTTTGTGAGTAAGATTTTGCATTGGGAAGTTTTGCATAGCCTCTGGGCCAAGCCATCCGTCTTTCAATCCTAGTGATGTCCCTGGTGTTCTGCATCAATTTTCAGTGTCAGTTAAAAGCCTGTTTTACTCATTTACTTTACTTACATATTTCTACTTCATGTCATAGTTTTTACTTCATAACTTAAAGGAATAGTTCAAAAATACGGGAAATACTTGTTTTTGCTTTCTTGACGAGAGTAACATGAGAGAATTAAAACCACTGTCACACGGTTCTGTCTCCACGGTTTATATGAAGCAAGTCTCACTTTGACAGACCTTCCTCCATCGCTCTGCTGAGGAGGGTCAGACTAGTCCACACAGCCCTCAGGGATGGGAGAAAACATGCTCTGGTTTATTGGCATTTCTTTAAACCAATCACAATCGTCATCACTAGATGTCAAGCAGATGCTCAGCTTGGTCGAGCCATGGAACTTGCACAAGTGCGTAAACGTGCTGATTCAATTAACCCTTCAGGCTTTTTCACCCACTAAGCTCCACACGGAGTTGCTGCAAAGTTTCAGAAAACACCCAACTTACTCATTATTGCAACGTCATACACTAAAATGTTAAAATGCATAACCCACCAACTAAGTTGAAGAATTTAATAAAACACACATGGGCCTACACGTTTTGCAAGCAATACCTAACAGCAGTATAAATATATGTCACACCATTATATATGTATATGTATGTATAAATATTTGTTTAATTGTATTTAAAATATGTTTTTGCTATTGGGATTTACTAAACTGAACCTGCGAATCCAAATCTACCACATAGACCTACCAATATGTCATTGTCAACCTTCATATTAATCTCACTACCATCTACATAATATCCAAATACTTAATTTAATTATATATTTTTTTAATTTGATCTCCACTTTTCTCCAAGAATATCTTCATTTTTTTGGGTTCTTATTGCTTTTATTACACAGATGCTCAGCTTGGTCGGGCCACGGAACTGCATACTGGAAGTGCATGAACGTGTTGATTCCATCCACCATTCAGGCTTTTTCAAATCTGATTTAACTACTTTGTCAGCTGTTGACCTGCAGGGGTGTTTGTAGGAGGAGAGATGCATCAGCACCTTTGGGCTTCAAGACTCTTTTTTAACAATAGTAGGCTCTACTGTTTGGGAGAGTTACTGAATAACTGGAGATTATACAGACTAATCCTTTCTTTTGATTTATAAAGAAAATGTTTGACATTTCCACATTGGAGACATGACTTGGGAGTTGAAAAAGGTCATCATGAATGATGTATGAAAACAACTACAAGCATGTCTTTGTTGAAGACACAAGCAAACTGAGATTGGTGATAAAGGTTTTTCTACAAGATAGATTGTATTCTGATTCAAATTCTGTGTATTTTTTTGGATATATTTCTAGATAAAAACATTTATTAAAGATGAAAAATAAGCTATAACCTATAGGTGAGGATTGATGTAGAGTGTTAAATGGTGTGTTACAATACTTGCTAAAGGGCAACCAAGCAGGCCACTGAACCCCAGTAGATGACATATTATAATGTCTGTTGAATGATGACTGAGCAACTCCAGTGTGTGTATGCTGGCGTGTTTTATTAGCGGATACAAGACTGTTACTAAAGTTATGAGGCAATGAAATGAGCCAAAATGCGATTGTAGATCAACTGTGGCCAGAGACAGAGAGATGGAGGCCTAGATTAGTGTGATTTCTCCCAAAGGGGTGTAAACAATCCACTGTGATAGGAACACATTGCTGCTTGAATCCCCAACTAAACACCATTCATAGCTGATCGAAAAGCTTCCAAGACTTTCACATATTGTCTGCGAGCTGGTATTATCAAGCAGCTTTGTTGTGTCAGCCCTTTTAAATAAGTCACAATAAGAGCTGGGAATTGAGTTGGTCTAAAGTGTCCTACAAGCAATGAAATTGATTTCCTCTTAATTGACTTCAAAATAAAAGGGACATTTCAGTGTCAGTTTCACACCTTTGGGCCAAAGCCTGTAGTTCCCTTGAAATCACTTACCTGACAGGACCATAGACACATTTTATTGTGTGTGTGTGTGTCTTTGTATTGCTGATTTGCAATCTGAATGTGAACTAACATCTTTTCCAAAGTTAGAAAACTTAAAGTGAAGCCTTGCCTGCCCACCTCAATACCCTGCCATCCAGCCTTAACATGCATAATTGAAAAACGGTCAGAAAATGTGTGATTGATTGCAGCCTGAGACCAAGGCTCTTATAGCTCATCTCTTTCTCTCATGAAAGAGAGACAGATTTTCTTACTGGCCATTCGCCCGGAGGGAGAGCTCCTTCTATTAAAGTTGTAAAACCCGGACCCTATTGAGAACAGCACTTTTAACTATAGTGTCATAACCAACGCCACCCTTCCTCAATCAAAATTAAACATTTAGTGATCCATAACATTCCCACCACTTGGTTTAGTAATAAAAAAAAAAGAAACCCAATTTAAAAGTCAAATGTCCCTCTGTGCGAATGAGAGTGTGTTATGACCTACTATAAAATAATTAGTTAACAATTACTGACAGAAACCAGTGGGGCAGGTTAAAGAGCGTGTATGGTCGGAAATATGTGCCAACAAAAACTGAATTTGAATCATTTATATTTGAATTTGAATTGCTAAACTTGAATAATTGCATTGAAAAACTGAATTTGAATCACATTATTTGAAATTGTGTAATGAATCATTGCATCATGCATTGAAAAACTGAATCTGAATAGTAAGGTTTTAAACTGAATTTATTCTTTTGGAACTGAAATCCAATAAAATATGATATTTAAGGAAATTCAACTCCCTATGTATCTTCAGATTCAGTTCTCACAATTCAAAATTCAGGTCACAAAATTCAAGTTACTGTGACAGACATCCGGGTACTTGAAGGATGAAGAAAGAGCAATCGAGCGCAGATCAATGTGTATCTTTCACGCTCCCAAATCACCCATAATCCTATGCGTGCGGCTTTGACGGTTTGTTAAAAAAATTAAATAAGCTGCGGACATAAACAGAGCCAAGTTGAATCGGAGCAGCACCGCTGACGGGGCAAAAATAATGTAAATGTAAGTATCTTTAGTGTTTACTGTGCATTTGTTATCACCGTTAACGTGTTACATTAATGTGAGCCAAACGCTTTAATGCAGATACAAATTCCTATTAATAATAAGGTAGATATAGGACATCACAAGCTAACATTACGCTAACTGAACCTATCAATCAATATTAGGCTGTCACCTGGTTTCCTGTCTTTTGTGCCATTTGTGTTTGTAAAGTCTAATGTCCGGTGGCATTTCATCTCTTTTTATATGCTGTTGTAGTATAGGCATAACGTTAGCGGAGATTTAGAAATTGGTTTATTAGCAGTTGCAGCTAAGGATTGCAGGTAAAGCTGCACCTTGTTTACTTTACTAGCAACGTTAAATGAAAGCTAAAATGTATGAGTAGATTCCCACGTAAAAAGCATAACGTAACGTTACGTTATAGCATTCAGAACAGCACACATCTTTTTGTATTGTTTGCTGTCTTTTATCAAGGACTAAGGAACAAACAGAAGCCGTCATCGAGGATGGAAGCCCCAGCAGCAGGTCGGCCCTGGTTCGTCAACATGGATGAGGCATTAGGGCAGTCTGCACCAGTCTGATTGCCCCGGAATGGACCTTTAAAAGGTTTACTATAAGACTGGAAGAAGATGTGTGTGTTGTGAGAATGTGTTAACATTTTACAGATCTGCCTAACACACACACACACACACACAAATACAAGGTAATTAATTATGTTTTCAGTAACTAGCCCAAGTATACTACACGCTGTAGAAAGGCGGCAAGCAGTCTTTTTTTTTTTTTATTTGGACAATCTACTTTGTGTAGCCATGCTATGTCAATTGCACATTTTGTTGGTGTGAACAAGCTGTGTAGTGGGTGTAAATGGCCATTGGAGATACAACTGCCAGGTGTTTTATTGATACCATAAGACTATGTGTCTATGCAGGCATAGTATGAACTCACATTCAAAATCTTTAATACACACACTGTAAATTCATGTATACAACAGTTTTGTTGCATATACAAAGTATGTCCAGTGTATGGGAATTATTATATATGAGAAGGCTTAAGTTTCCAGAAATACATGAGCAATTTGTGTTCCTGAATAATATATGATACACCGTCTCATTTGTTGGTTTAAATTTAGCGGGCCCCGAATCAACTTTAGGAAGGAAATCTCCTATGGGAAACAGGACACTACACATTGTATATAGTTGGTGGCAAATAAGGATAGAAATAAATCACAGGTGTCCCTTTGGGCTGCAAGAGATTGGATCTTTATAAATATTTATAAACTATTTTTCTTTAGTCATCACCGGGCAGTGCAAAACAGTACAAAGTGTCCCGAAGCCTCACTTGTTTCACTTAGGACAAGACACGCTCCTGCTGTGGTCACACACATTCACACACTGTGTCAGTGGACTCGGGAGCAGGTGTGTGTTTTTCCCTGGTCTCCTGAGTCTTCCTCTCTCAATTAAAGCAAAAATAAAAACTGGGGAGAAAAGAGTGTGAAAACCCACAGCCAGCTTGCTTTCTTTCTTTAAATCATTTCCACAATCCATCTTTTTTTTGTCTTAGTTTTTTTTGTCTCTCCCACCCCCAGACGAGCATTTCTGATCAAAAACATTATTCACATCAAGATGCTGTTCTTTTTGCAATATCTGACACAATTTAAGATGCATCACACAGGAACTTTAACAAAAAAGTAAGAAGTTAAAACAAAACCTGCTTAAATGTTTTGTTTGACACTATGTCAACATAAAATGACAAATTCAAATTTACTTGTGAGAGCAAACTAATAAGCTGTCCCTCTGCAGATGGCTGGACACACCCATGTTGGACCATTCATTCACTCTCTTGCCCTTTTTGACATTAGCTTTACACATCAGACAAGTTATTAAATACATTTACCCCCTTTACTAGTTCTGTTTAGAAAAACTATTTAGACTACATACAATCCTCTTTTGTCCCTGAGTTGCAGAAAGTGATCACTTACTTTGAAGGGTCTGATTAAATTACTCTTTAGTCTATTGAGGACATTTTAATTTGTTATTTTAACCAGAAATATTGCTTTGTGTTTTTAGGTGACTCATTATTTTTTGATACCTACCATGTGTGCATTCTTAAACACCAAGCAACAAAAAAAGGTAATTAGAGTAAACATTTTCTTCCTCTGTGTTATCACTACTGTGTATTCCCTTTGCTTCTGCTTCTTTCTTTCTCTTTATCTAATCTATCCATCCATTTTTCCTCCCTCTTACTCCTCCTTTCCCGTCTCTATTCCCGTGTCTCTACTCTGTATGTGTCATTCTTTCTACCTGATGCCTTCTCTATCTTTGTTCCTCATACACTTTGTTTCTTACACAAACACATACATCTTGCTGAACTGTGTGTGTGTATGTGTGTGTGTGTGTGTGATGCCACTGTCACTAGGATTGAGACATTTTTATTTAATCCCAGAGCCTCCCTCCGTGATGGATGAAAAACCTCCACCTCTTGCGCACGCACGCGCACACACACGCGCAAACACACACACACACACACACACACACACACACACACACACACACACACACACACACACACACACACACACACACACACACAATTGTAATAGGAATGAGTGAGATGGATGAAGAATCACTGCTCACTAGGGAACTTGATGTCAGCTCTTTGACTTTATGAGAAAAGAACAAACAATGAAAAGAAAGTAAAACAACTAAAACTGAGCAGGAGAAAGTAAGACAAAAATTAAATGAGCTCATTCAGCCTTTTTATGACTAATGAATATTTATGATCACCGGCTGGAAATTTTGACTGTCACAGAAGTGAATAAAGTCACCCACCCCACCCCTTCATCCCCATCTCATAAGATTAAAGTCTCAGAGACTACGGGGGACATTTGTACATTCAGAGCACCTCATTAATTTCTTACTCACTCACTCACTCGCTCACTCACTCAATCACTCGCTCACTTGCTCACTCATAGTCATTTTTTTCTCTCTTTCCTTTTAAATTGCTGTGTAGCCATCAACTTGTCAGGTTAATAATAATATAATTGAGATGAATAATTAATTAAGATATTGTCAACTTTGAAACACTTACTTTAACAGTTATGTTAGGTAATAAGGCTATTTATTTATATTTAAAGATCAGGAGGAGGACACATACAGATTTGTTTTTAATGAATCTATAATCAGAAGGACTAATGATTGCATTATATAACTATGAGACGTTGCTGGTTGGAGGAAGAAATACAAACACCCGATTCTATAAGAAACTGACTGCAAGAAATTAGAAGTCTGCTACATCAAACATCCACACAGTTGTGCAGACATGTTTCCCATTGACAGAGAAACTACGCTGAAACTCAGGCTGTAATATGACTTGGATATTTCAGTTAATGGATCTATTGTTATTATTCAGAGCCATATGTCAGATGGAGCATATTGTTAGTTCAGGCAGAGCACTGAAGATGCACTTGCAATAGCTGACTGGCATTATCTGTTGCATGCATGCTTCACAAATCAGTGGTTCATTTGTGGCAATCAGCTGATTAGTAACTACCATTTATATATATGTTTACAGCATGTATATTATTACCTCCTCTTTAAGGGCTTGCCTTAGAGAGCAGAGCCTTTTCTGACAAATCCCTTCATGTAGAGTCTGACCAAACTGCTTCCACCTCTTGACGATATAAAAGAAAGAAATTCCACAGTTTATCATCATTTGGGAAACACAATGCAATAAAATGCAGTTATTTATTTGCTGACAGGTAGATTCCTGCTGTGATGGAGTGCAATTGTTTTCCAATTCTAATACTGAAAATAGATGTTTTTGAGAAACTAGATGGTATATTCTGCCAATTTTGCCCGTTCCGGGCTCCTCTGTTTCTTCTCGTGTTGATCTTTGTGCTGAAACAAAGCTGTGATGTTGCTGCTAACATGTAAGCCAATACTGACATAATTTGACAGTTTAAAAAGAAGAAAGTGGCCCAAAGTAGAGCAGTGTGTTTCAAAATGACAGCATATCTTTATATTTAGTTATAAAATATATAATGCATTGTGTTTCAACTATCTCGAGGTATGTACAGGTAAAGACTACAATCCTACACAATCCCTGGGACATATCTTGGCAAATGCAACACCAATCAGTACTAACCATATGGTAAAAATTAATAATTATGAATTAACACTCAAAATAGTATTTTTTACTACAAAATGTCAGCAAGCCTAAATCCGAACATATTGGTATGAGCACTGCCCTTATCATGTAAACTAGTTTTTTGTAATTCATCAGATGTTGCACAAGAATGCTGCTGGTCTTTGACTGTAAGTTGGATGCATTTTGATAAAATATTTTTAAGATATCTGGTTGTTTGTCACCACTCTTTAGGGACTGATTCTTCAATTTAACCCCCCACCACCACACACACACACACACACACACACACACACACACAGTTTCCCACTACACAACTAAATCAATTGGAACAAGTGAGCAGTGAGCGAATGAAATCCAAAGACCCTGTGCTTCTCTCATTCCTGCATCCATCACAGTGGATGGGTAGCCAGCAGGGTGTAGCCTGAGCACCCGCACCCATCTGTCATCCCTGTGGTGCTCTCACAAATGACACCCTGTTGGCCATGGCCTCAGTCATCCTACAAAGAGAGCCGAGGGCGCTGAAGATAGAGTTCGACCTGTTTGACATTTTTAAGACTACTCATTTTGGACTGATGTTTGGAGCTGATATTCAGTATCTTTAACCATTTTTTAAAAGTCAACGAAACACCCTGAAATGACTAAGTGTGTCCCTTAGAGTTGTAATTCTGGTCATGGTGTAAAATCCTCAGGGTACTATTTTATTTTATTAATGACAAGGCTAATACAATTCTGTTAAGTGGATGCAGTTCCTATGAGGCATGTTTGATTGCAGGTTTAACAGACTGTTTAGTTAAATCCTCCCACTAAACTGGAATGATTTCTTTAGTCAAACATTACCATCATACTAATTTTGCCTGCCTGGCTACTGATTGATTTAAATGCCAGGTTGTAAGCCCATGTTTTGACTTAAGAAGGGCTAACCCAAGCTTTCTATACATCTCTTAAACCTAATTTGAACTTCACTTGCATTACTTGGACACGTAATTCCTCTTGAAGAAAAGAGGGAGACGCTGCAGCAGACACAGCAACTATCACAAAGCTCAGATCTGAGAGACAACAGACCAAACAAAACAAAACAGTTCACTTCTTAAAGTATACAGCAGGTTATTACACTTTTTTGCCCTCTGTGACATGTGAGATCTTTGCAGAGTGCGCTTGTCTACATCTCTTCGAGATAAAAAAAAGAAGAAATTAAGTTGAGGCATTGAGACTAGAGAAGGAAGAAGAGATAACAGTTTCACATTTCTAAATGTTATGAACCTGAACCTGAACTCAACCTTAATCATACTGCTTAAGACAATGGAGGGCAAAGAAGAAATGCCAGTGAGACTAAGCCTGCTACATTATGTTACATCGGTTCCACCAGCCCAGTGAAATGATCACTGCCTTCCATCAAGATTTTATTGATCACACACAAAACAGAACTCAACTATGCAAAATGAATATGTTTTGTAAAGTAACATATATGTTTTCCTTAAAAAGACAGTAGAGGGGCTGATGTTAAAATCATCGTTAAAATGGAAAATAATAAAAAAGTGTCACCTGAAATGAAAATAAGACGTTTCTGCCGAAGCAGCTTTGACATTCAACATGTTTGGCTTTGTCACCACCTTAAATTTATTAAATTTAGCACCAGCTGTTGTAGTATTTTTGCCATTTTGCACAGTATAATGTCCATTTCAGTAATGGCCTCTGGAGAGGGTCCTAATCTATCATGGGTCATATGTGGCAGCAATAGATCGCTCCTCTCTGTTGTATTCGATCAATCAAGGCTGGCAGTAATGGATTACAAAGCTTTACCTTTACCCTTATATTGGTCGAAAAAAGCAAATCTATAATTTGACAAGCCACGTTTCTTGTAATTTATGAAAAGATCACCCTATTTCCCACACTGCATCAGACATATCCACACTGATGAATTGTCCATGAATCCGAATGCAATGTCTGCTGGTTTACATGCATGACATAATCAGTTCAGTAGTTTGTGTCTTCTTAAGGGTAAGACCAAAGAGGCCAATCACAATATATTCTAATGACATTTCTGATCCACTAACCTTTCCTGTAACACCACCAGCAGGTTGTCACTACAGTAAATCTTTTGATTGTTCCTTTGTTGCAAAAGAAAACGTGTTTTCAGCAACAGTAATTGAAAAAAAGGAACAGAAAGGTAAAGCCCTATTTATATGTCTGTGTTTTGTGCGGTGCATTTGGACAGAATAAACAAAGTCTGTATTTGAATGAAAATCAAGTGACATTATCCCCTGGATATGATGTCAAGACTCTGTCAGAATTTTCATTTTTAATTGCCAACACAGCCAATTCAACCTTAAATCACAGAAAAGCCAATTTGCCTGGGACTAATATTATCAAATGACCTGTGTTTACTGGAATACGGTAGGTATTTTGCATTAAGATCAAAAAACAACCTTCCTAATTATTAGAAATTACTAGAGATCCCAAGGTAACACTTGCTTTAAAGCAAACCCAACCCCCAGGGTAACAAAAACCACTGAATCCCACATGAAAACTGTACAATCTTAAGTGACAATAAACATACAGTATCTTCATTGTTGGCAAAAATGTCATTTATCAGCAGCATCAAAATCCAACCGCTAGTAAAAACCTATCTACCTGCACGATCAACACCGGCTAAGGGCATGAACCTTGTCTCCTTTCTACCTCTTCTCAATCTCATTTTCCTAAACGGTGATATGTCACTCCCCTTCTCACATGCTGACTCTTTGTCATCTAAGCTGACACAGACCAGAGACCCTTCTTTTTTTCTCTCCTCAACCAGCTCAGGGGAACTGTGCATGGGAAAAACGAGGGGAAAAGACCTTGTCGTTTTACATATCTATTTTTGCCAGAGAGGCAGGCAGTCTGGAATGTCAATGTGTGGCTCAGCAGCATCTGACTGATGTAAGATCACAGTGACGGCTGCACACAGCGGTACAATGAGAGAACACACACACACACACACACACACACACACACACACACACACACACACACACACACACAC